>NW_015971259.1:0-1273 GCF_000769745.1 Penicillium expansum
TACTCTAGGATCTTTAAGTAGCGCTTATATATTACCTTTAGTATATTATCTTTAGTATAGGTAATTTAGTTAAAGTTACTTTATATATTTAAATTATAATTTAAATCCTAGGAAATCTTACTTTTCTGCTTATAGTTAGTTTATAGCTACTACTTAACCTATTCTTTATATACTATATTATTATAAAGTATATATACCTTTCTCTAATTAAAGTTAATATAAGTAAGAGAGTATAAAATTAGTAGAAGGTTAGAGGGCTAAAGGAAGTTAGTATTAATAGTATTAAAAGGCTTAATTATAAGCTAGCTATTAGATAGGGTTAGAACTTAAGAAGAGGGTATAAGATAGCTAAGGTTATCTATATCTATATTATAAAGAGTAGGTAAAAAGTTAGAATATTAGCTTTAGGATATTATAACTGAAAAGGGGAATACTATAGAGGTAAGGGGGAAAGGCAGAGAGAGTATATACTTATAAGAGAAGGGTATATAAATAGTAAATACCTTAGTCTTATAGTAAAGTAGATAGATTAAAAGGTATAAGCTATAATATTATTTAATTAGCTATATAAGCTCTATTTAAATAGGTTTAACCTAAGAGAATCTAATAGGACCTAATAAGACCTATTAAAACCTAAAAGAACTTATTTATAACCTATTAAAACCTAAGAGAACCTATTTATAACCTATCGAAACCTAAGAGAACCTATTTATAACCTATTAAAACCTAAGAGGATTTATTTATAACCTACTCCCCTAGAAGATCCTTTAAAAATATTTTATTTACCCTCTTAGAAGAACTTTTCTAACTGTGGTTAGAGATAATAATATATATACCTATACCCCCTTAAAAGGGCTTTTCTAACCGCGGTTAGAGATAATAATATATATATCTACCCCCCTAGAAAGGCTTTTCTAATTATAGTTAGAAATAATAATATAAATACCTACCTCCTAGAAGTGATTTTTTAACTGTAGTTAGAAATAATAATATATATACCTACCTCCTAGAAGTAATTTTCTGACCGCAGTTAGAAATAATAATATATATACCTACCTCCTAGAAGTAATTTTCCGATTACAGTTAGAAAATATAATTTAGAGTATATATAATAAGTTAAAAATAAGAGAAGAGAAATATAGCTTTAATATAATATTAATTATATATAAAATTAAATAAGAATAAGATATTTCTATTTATATTTATAGTTATCCTATAATATANTTACAGTTAGAAAATATAATTTAGAGTATATATAATAAGTTAAAAATAA
>NW_015971258.1:0-2766 GCF_000769745.1 Penicillium expansum
TATTTAATCCCACTGTCAAAAGACTTTTGCCTCGACCCGGGCGGGTTGTTAGATGAGGGGAAATACATCTACATTACCAATGAGCCAACGGCAAGCCCACAAGCAGCCGCTATTCTGATTGTTCCCAGTTGAGGATTGCAATTAAAGATTTTGGATTCTTGTGGGGATGCAGTTACTCAAGTCTTAGGCCTTGTGTATTGTAATAAGAAGTTGATGATTTTAAGAAATATATTTCTAACTGCCATATCAATTTATCTGAATTTGGAGATTCTGGTTGGATGGAGAGGCAAGCAATGACTCGGATGTTACTTCCATACTAGGTGTTTCATAGATACTGCCGGTAGCTCCGAGGAGACTTATATAAGAATTTAGAGACGTTGTCGTATATAGTTCAAGGAGCAACGCCATAAGTTGCAAATTGCACAAACCCTTCCTATGGATGGCGTATCGGCCTGGGGATTCTTGTCATTTTAGTTAGTTAGAGTCATACACATCTGTCATTTTGACCATACATTGCTGTACCGGTGATTTCCGTCAGCTTATCTTGCTCTTCGGGTCAGTTAGAGGAAGCACAGTCAATGCTAATGAAGGCTTAGTCTTATTTAAAAAACGACATGGACACACCATTCGTCTTAACCTTTCGGGAATGTCGAGAAGCTCAAAACCTATGGAAATTGAGGCACCAAGGGGTTGATATCACTAATCTCTCGGAATTCGTCAGGCGTGGAGGTCACTTCAAAAAACTGGATGTTACGATGTCTTTCAACAGCAAACAGCACGCGGAATTTCTTTACAATATTTCCAACGGGCTAGTAAGCCGAGTGATGCTGGTTTTTAAATTGTAAGTCTGAGCTTATAGATATTTACATCGCGTTTTTCGTAGCCACTCTGTTTCCCTAAAGCTGGCATTTTGACTCAGGCTGATTCACCGCTTGAAACCCGCACCGCATCCTGTGTCCTCCATTAATTGATCACCTAGACAATCCATCTCGGCTTGCATGTATGCGGCGCCATCACGGAGTTGACTTTTCTCGAAATCAATCAGCCGTACCGTATCGGCCTGAACAATGAATTTGTATCTGTTGACGTCGCCATGGAGGATGCCAATATCATGTAGTCGCTGGAGGGCAGATTGACAAGATGAAATATCCTCGATGTTTGCTTCGCGCCCTTCGAGCTTTTCTAGTATAAACCCGATTACACGGCAACGCTCGTGGACATGGCCAATGAAACGCGGGGCCAAACCTGTGTTTTCTAACCTTTTATACACGAGGGTCTCTAGCGATAAACGACCGTGCGACTTGAGCAATAACAACTGGCGATTTTGTAGTATTTGTCGATCCGTCATAGGAGTAAGTTGCTTCGTACATGGTAGCGGTTAACTGCTTGATCCTTTTCAAGTCGAGACAGTCAACCAACATAGGATGCCAAAGGTCTGGTATGCCGATGGAACTTTGTACTGTAGATCCATTGTGATCTCACCGCTCGACCGATCTCGACTGATGTACGCCATATTCCAGCCTATATGGCTCTGATTCGTCGTCATATATAGATCCCCGGTATCATCAATGCAAACAAATACAAAAGAATCAAGGGAAAAGAATATAAGCTGACTGAAAAATTCGATCAAGAAAAAAAAGGCCCAGGTAGAGTGTGTTGGATGAAATTAGGAGGCATGGAAGAGATAATGAAATTGCCTTTGTATTATGGGTGGCGGCGTACCCTCTGTGAGGAGTGTCTGTAATTTTCGTAAAAAATGTAAGAGCCGGTTAGAGGCCAAGTTTTGTTTTCGGTCTTGACCGGCCCGATCCAGTAAAGTCTTGTGATTTAGTGCCCAACCTTGACCGCGGTGATAACCGATCGCATGTTTACCCCTCTTTATCGCAGTGAAGCAAATTCTAGTTATTTCAACTGTGCTCGCAACATTCTAAGGTATGCGAAGGTCCCCAAGTGCTGGCACACAAAACATATGCTAATCCTAAGCCCAAGCAGTTCGTTGAGGAACCATTTTCTCATTCAATGGAACCCCTAGAATTACCCTCCGCCGCAGATGACGTCCGAAAGGAGATGATTGCATTGATACCGGATGTCAGGATATATGACGAGGATGAAAAAGGAAACAAAAAATACGGCGGAGATGAGATCGCGGGTTTGGTTTCTCGTATGAAAGCTGCACTAAACCTCGATGAAGTGGGTATTAATGCGCGCCTTTTTTTTACGGCATTTCACTAATTTCACTAGACCTGGGAAGGACGCTTGAGATACTGGTCGACTTCTACGAAATTAGTCAATACTGGAAAGAAAGGATATCTTATAGCAATATCGGACGAAATGCAGGTGTACCCTGGGGGTTTGCTGAAGGGCGGGTCTTACATACAAGTCAAGAATGAGCCTGTTCTGGGGGCGGGAGCAACTACTTTATTTTTTGTACCTCGTTAGAATACGCGCGCGACTCAGATTGGGCTGGGTTCATGTGTAGCTTATCATTCCACAATGTCATTATTATGTTCCAGAGAATATTAAGTGATCATTCACATCGCTGCCACTGTGCTCAGAGAAGGGTGTGAAACACTGCGATAAATTGTGTCCGAGAGCGGAGAGCCTTGGCGGCTAGTCTCCGGGTCTCGAAGTGAAATAGTTTCTCTTGATGTAGGAAAAGACTGCCTGGAGGGTGAATTAAGGGTTTCCAAAATCTGATCAAGCATAGATGTGTCCACGCCCTGGCCGAGGCGAATTGGCGGCGGCGGGTTGATGTCGGCAGGCAGA
>NW_015971261.1:0-10075 GCF_000769745.1 Penicillium expansum
TATATATATACTAGTTTCTTATATATATAGATATTTTAGTAAAATATATAGATATTATAGATTAAAACTACTATTTTATATAGAGTTAGCAAAATAGGTATAAATAACAGTTATTTATTATATAAAGTCAGCGAGTTATATATCTATTTTAGGTGACTTTATACAGTAGTAGGTATTATAGGCATGCCCGCTGTAGGCATGCCTGTAGGCCTTGGGCGTTATGGACAGGCACTCAAAAATCCAAATAGCCTAAGGCCCACCGTGGACGGGCCTTGGGTACCTCCTAGGTGCCCATGGACAGGCGATGTCGCAGTCTAGTATGAAGACCGGCATACCAGAGGATTTATTAATCCCACTTGTTTTGTAATTTATGTTATATAATCGAGGCTCCATATAAATTGTATAGGAAGCTGATATAGAAATACAGAGAGTTGAACCCTATTGATTGGACCCCTTATTTTATAATACCACTTGCTGGAACACGAACCAAAGGCCTAGTGCTGCGGGACTTGTCAAGGCCTAACCTAGTTTGGGGCCCTAGACCTAGTACTAGGTTACCTAGTCCGACCCAGACCTATTACTGGGTCGAAGGGTTCGACCTAAAACCCAACCCAGTCTGGGTTGGGTCTGGGTTTTACTGGGTCGTGCGGAAGACTATCTAGTACTATAGGGGTTAGCAAGGTCTATTTATACCTCTCCTAGCTTTATCAGTAGCGGCGGCAGCTATCTTAATTATGGCTAGCCAAACTATAACAACCAGTAATTAATAATCTATAAGCCTACAAGAGCTCGGGTTATATTAAATGCCAGTATGATTAGAGCGGCCAGAGAAGCATAAGGAAGGTCCTGCCACATCACAGCGTGTAGGGGAAGAAGGCCAGCTGTCCAGCTCATTAGGCATATGTACAATTCTCAAGCAAATCAGAAAGCAAGCGAGGAGGGTAGGAGTTGTGTGCTCCTAAGGAAGAAACAAAGGCCACTCATCAACCTATTTAATGACGGCTGTCAGAAAACAGAGGGGCAGGCAAAGGCAGTTGGTCAAGAGAAAGAAGCAAAGCAAAAACAAGAAAGGGAGTAAGCTAGACTGGTCGGGCGTAGAAATCATCTCGGGCTCCGCTATGATGCAGCTGGGGGGGGGGGGGGGGGNGGGGGGGGGGGGGGGGGGGAGGGAGTTACTCTTGGCGAGACGTCTTTGAGGGCCGGCCACCATGGAGCTGTGGCTGTGACGGTGCACGCTTCTGTGGCGTACGATGAGCGGGGTTTACAGCCATCGGGGCCCCGCGAGTGGAGTACTGAATTCCGCCGGCGGTCTCTCCAAGCAAGCCAAGGTCATGATGTTCGCCCATGTCAAGGCGGCTTGGCATACCAGGAGCAATGCCAAGGATTTCTGCCAACAGGCCATAGGCAATGCGGTCCATATCGACGCGGTCTATAGCGGCCGTGGTGTGAAGAACGTCACTGACAGGCTTCTTGGGGGGAGGGTCAGAGCTGTTGTCATCGTATTGGCTGGAGAGCGTGGGGGATGCCGACGGAGTAATATTAGGCTGGGCGGCGGGTAGAGGAGAGGACAGCCTACCAGCAACCCTAGCGGCGGCCGACTGGGCGGCGGCAGCCTGAATTGCGGCCGACTGCGCCACAGGTGCGTGGGCAGCGACTGAGGGGATCTGAGTTTGCAGCCAAGGCCGAAACTGCGCCGCGATCTGTGGGAGGATCTTACGGGTGCTGTTGTACTCCATCAGTCGCTGTATTGTATGGTCTTGGAATAGCAGCCATGCTTTTTGTGGGTGTGTCTGCCCAAGTCTGTGGATACGACCGACTGTCTGGAAAACGCTATTGTAATTCTGGGGTGCTTCCATCAATACCACACGGCTACATTGCGCATGCATGTTTAGTCCGAGAGCACCACAATTGTATGTGGTAAGGAGGACTGTGGTCGTACTAGCGAGGTTGGTGAACCGTTGGATGGCGGTGGTACGGGCGTCGAGAGACATGCCTGCCCGAATAACCACAAAGTCGACTCCAAGCGCGGCAAGAAACATCTCAACCAGCCAGCGGGTGCAGGGCCAGTTGCAGTAGACAAGAAATCGAGGTCGGTTGCCGCTCTCTGCGAGTGTTCCCTCGGTCCATAGGAGGTGGAGGAGGAATCGTAGGCGGGGGCAGTCATATGCCAAATACCGAGCAACAGCCATCCGAGAGGTAGGGAGGTCGACCGAGCGATCCTGTACGGTACGCGCAAAAAAGAGTCCGAAGCCACAATCATCTCCCCAGTCACCGTACGATGTGATTTCGGCAGCAAGCACACTATGGGCAGAGTTACGCAGAAAGAGGTCCATCTTCGGATAGACAGCAATATGGCATAGCTGGCGGTACGTAGCCCAGTTGATCGATCCAGCCTGACCATCCTGCGAGGGGCCAGAGGCGGCGGATTCTGTTGGCGGGCCATGTAGCGTCGAGGCGAGTGTGCCGTAGCTCTTGTCATGGTCTAGCTGGGCGGTCCGTGTGTACCGAAGCTCCACAGTGCTGATGGCTAGCGGCGGGATGTCCGCACCGATAGTGACCGAGGCGTTGCCATGTCCGACCATCAGGTGACCAGGCTCACGAGCAAGGCATGTCAGGCGTAGGATAACAGGCAAGACATGGAAACCAACATCGGTGGATAAATGTCCGCCGCGGCCAAGCGTGAGGAGCTGGACTGGACTCAGGAGATGGTAAGGGCGACCAGTGTCTGGTAGCGGGGAGACGGCAGACCATGTGGTATAGTCATGAAGGGCGGACTCCGGTTCAGCGACATCCGTCAGGTGCTCCGGGTCGACAGACTCCGGCTCCGGGATAAAGTCGTTGCTCCAGAGCAGGGAGAGATAGCCACAGAAGTCAAATGGCTTGTTCCACATCGGGGTAGCTGTCAGGAACCAGGTGCTGCTACGCTGGAGGTGCGCCACGGATTGATGCTGGCGAGATGATATTGTCTTCACACGATGGCCTTCGTCACAAATAATGCGGGCAAATGTGGTTTCGACCCTGTTGGCAAAATATCGAGTACGAGAGGCGCGACGCGGCTGGTCCTCGCCAGGCGACTGAGCATCCTGAAGCTGAGCAAGCGCGCGGCGGGCAGTGCCGAATGGATCCTCGTTATGCCCGGAGCTTGCGAGGTCAGAGAGGTGGGTAGCGTCGTCCATCGTCTCATCGACGGCTTCATCGACAGCTTCTTCGATGGCTTCCTGTTCCTGGTCAGAGAGTTGATCCTCATCCTCATCTATATCCGCATGAGAAATCTGACGGCCGGAAATTGCTGGACGGGACGGGGGACTAGAGACCAGAGGATGGGAGAGCGGTGCTCCTTCAGCGTCGACCTCATAGGTGGTTCGGCGCGCCCAAGTCTGGTACGAGGAGAGCACCACCGTAAGACCGGTGATCGAATCAGAGGAGTGTAGCTGGTTAAGGTGATTGTGCAGCTCCTCGAGGGTTCCGACGATCTGGCTTTTCCGCCGACGGTCACTGGTACGGGTGGTGGAGCCGAAGAAAACGATAAGCTGCAAGGCATCACCAAAGTGCCGGTCAATCTCAGATGTCCACGTATCAACCAGGGCATTGGGGACTAATATGAGGGAGGGAGCGAACGTACCAGGGGGGGCATCGACCGCAGGGAGGAGTTGGTTCGTGGTCCAAATCAGGGAGAGCGCGGTCAGGGTCTTGCCGAGACCACAGGCGTCGGCGAGGATACCACCGTGTAGGGGACTAGCCTCCTGCAGATGCATCCAGCCGAGAGCGGTTACTTGCCAAGGTTTGAGGTAAGTAGGGGGCAGCTCGAACGAGTTAGGTGGGTTAAGCTCGGCATGGCTTTCTGTGGCAAGGGGGAGTTTTAGCACGTCGAGGGCGGCGTCAAATAACGGCGGGATGGCTGAGACAGTCAGCTGTTCACGAGGGTCAACGGGCGTAACGGGAGGCTTGGTTGATATATCACCGCGTGACGGATCATCGCTGAGCAGGTCATCACTGGACGTGAGGTCCGAGGCTTCAATCCCTGTATTGTGAGCTTCACTGGCGGAGATCGTCTTGGTAGCGTAGCCATGTGTCATACCATCCCCCCGGGGGATGGGGGGATGATATTGCAACAGGGAGTTTGTCAGGAATCTCTCATTGCAAAGAGAGCCATGAAGATAACCAAGGTCGGTGTGGGAGAGGGCGGGCCGATTCAGACGAGCAGTGGTAGGTCGGTCAAGAGCAGTGCCAAGCCCAACGACAAGGGTCTTATAGGCACTATCAGAGATCACATCAGGTAGAGCGGCGTTGAGCTGGGCTGGGTCATCTTGGGCAGCCTCGGCTATAGCGTTGTCAAACCGAGCAAGGGCATTCTCCAGCTGAGAGACACGACTAGTGGGCACCGAGATTGAGGTAGTGGCCGCTTTACCCTTCGAATTAATGTGGGTAGGAGCGATGGCGGGAACTTTGTGCCAATTCGTGGGCGCAGAGTCCTTGCGGCGGTGGACAGAGGTGTAGAAAAAGATGAGAACCTTCCAGGCAAGGAATGTCTCCAAGGCGTCAAAAGAGAATGGCGCAACACGAAGTTGGGAATTCACCGCAAGATCATTGATGCGGGTGAGCATGTACTTGCGGTTTCACCACATCTGGCGAACATCAAAAAGATTTGATTCAGTCACATTAGGAGAGGCAAGTGCAGGGGGTTTATCATCAAGTAGAAGCTGGGTGTAGTGACCAGCATGCTCCACGGCTTCAATCACGGTGGGGGCTTTGATAGAACGGAATTTGTTAGGGAATTCAGGAGGAGCTCCAAACCCACCCTGGCGGTCGGCAATGTAATCAGAGATCACGCGCTTTGTGGGAGCATTGGTGTTCGAAAATAGTGCGTGAAGAGACGCAGTAGTCTGGAAGCCAAGGCATCCTGCAAGTCGAGCGGCGGATGAATCCAGGTCTTTCATAGAGGCGCTAGTGAAGGAAATATTGTGAAATCCTTCGAGGGGATGAGTGCGGCTAGCTCGAGCTAGTCCCTTAGAGTGAGACGCCATAATGTGAGAGTAGACACAGCATAAAAAGGAGAAAATCTGACGGGCGTCAAAATGTCTTGTGGTGAAGGTCAATGGTGGATGCGAAAAATCTCACGGCCGGCGAAAATGACTTGAATGTGAAAAGAGTTAATGCAATGAAGACTGGAGGGGAAAAAGAAGAAGAAGAATTAAAAGGGGGCGGCAGCCGTATTTATACCCAAACCTTAAATTTTGAATAGACAGGGTTGAGGGGATATTGGAGTGTGTGAGTGGTGAGGATAGGTGTAATCATTATTGTGGGAGCGTTTGGTGAGATCGGCAGATCGACAGATAATTGTGTGGGGTAACCCTGGGAATACAGGGGAGCATAAGATTAGATTAGATGGTGTGAGGTAACTAGTGCCCAGGTGTACAGATTACATAACATTTCTGACGGCCGTCAGAAATGTTGTGATGAAAGGGCGATAAATGTGGCTAGGATAACGACAGAGATCATATGGGAGAGATAGATACTATATAGCGCAGGTTGCCCTGTAATCCAGCCTCAGCCTGTAATTTCTGTACTACCTTCCAGATCTAGCACTGTGCTAGATATCTACTTCTACCTACCGTTGCCCTGACTGTCCTCTAATTTTGTACACTGCCTGGGTGTTAAACTACCTGTACAATAGTAGCGAGACAGTAGGTACTTCCAATTTCTACATAAACCCCTTACAAAATTAAGTTACTCCTATCATACCTCACTTTACATCACTAAGCCTCAATCCAAGCAAGATATACAGGTTTTTCTGATCAAAATGAAGTTTTTTACTATATAGACCAAAATTTATATACTAGTAGCAGCAACACTGCAGAAATACTGACCTAACCTAATCAGGCAGGCAGTACTGAAATTTGAGGCAGAGATTGGATTACAGGGGTGGTACACCAATCCCCTACATATATTAGAGATTCAATAGTGTTATAATATGAACATAAAAAGTCATTGACAGGTATGATAGTATACAGACAGGCATAAAATGCTGACAGCAGGAAGATTCTACCAACGTGATATTATGATATAGGTATAATAGTTTATAGACAGCCCTAGAGACATAAAATACTGACAGCAGGAAGATTCTACCAGTATGACAGCTTTACTGACAGCCGTCAATAAGCACTACTACAGAGTATACCTATATTCCGAAAACCCCTTTTAAAATTATGATATAGGGAAGATTTTACTAACGTATTTCACAAGCGAGCCGACCACCCAAGCGAGCCAGCCAGCCACCTAACCAAACCTACTAATTTCAAATACATATAACTCAATCAAAACCCCATTAAATTAAATACACTAAAGCGATCTATTCTCTAGACATACATTTCTTTTATAAGCCTGATTTTTATATAACCTATATATTGGTAATACTCTTATTTAGGGCTATAAAGGTAGCTCGTTGCGGGTCGAGTTTTGAGCCCGGACCTTAGGCCCAAAGTTGGGCTTTGCGGAAGTCTATATAGCTCCGATACCTTTTTAAGTGGATTTGGTAATCATTTAACGCAGCCCCGGAGTAACCTACTATACATGGTCTTTGATTATTCCTTCTAGGCCAAAACGTCATCAATACCAGTTGAACTTTTCAGAAAAAATGGATCAGGAAAATGTGATTGCATAGCCGAATTTCACATGACCTTTTTCGAAGGCGGCCGGCAAACATACTGTGTTAATCGTTATTCTTACACTCCTCTCTCCTCTCTTCTTTTCTTACACTCTAAGACCTAACTATGCTGAAAACCAGATTCTAACAATGGAACGGATCTACAATACGCTTAGCGAGAATAGGAAGTTTCCTATGACAGACGAGCAGCTTTCAGACCTCGGAGTCGATTTTCATCAGTTTGATATCCGCACTGGTACAATTTCTTCGCCATCGGTTACAAGCTACTTCCTACCTCGGGTTGATTTTCGAGATGTTCTCGATTCAGATCTAGCAGCTTCACCCTTCCTAAAGGCTGCAAGCTGCTCTGAAGTGCCAGGTCCTCGCCACAGCCCATGGATTCTTGAGTCATTTGAGATGGTCATGTTTCCAGATATGATGACCGATCAATATAACTATTTTACCTTCACAGGGAGTGGTTTATCATTCAAGGAATTTCACCACGAAGGGTTTGTATACGTCTTGACCTTCATAAACTTGTTACTAAAAGTCTTCTAGAATTCCCAATGGCGGATGGGTAGTAGACCGGTTAGTGGATGACGTATCTTATATCTCTCAAATGCTAACTTGCACTCTAGTGACACGCATTTTCTTCTTGGAGGTGCACTACTCTCAGTCTGCCGAGAGTTTCGCGACTTTGAATGTACCAATACCGAGAAGCTAGAATTTCCTCTGGATTCCCTGAGCTGCCATGAGCACAAGGGCCACCAGCGCTCACTAGTCGGGTTCTGCAACCAGGAGAAATGTGGTGATAAACGGCCTTCCTCAATGGAGCTCTTTGCGATCGCCGCATTAACCCACCGAGAAATGACCGAGGTTGATCGGGAAAGGTCGTATAAGAATCGGCCAGATGATAGTCGGTCGAATGAACATCGGTCGGACGAGTGCTATTTCACTTTTCCGGTTTGTCTTTCCTTCTTGGGTATCATTAGTCTTTTACTAACATATCATCAGAATTTAGTATTTCTGATGGACAAATTTGGTGGATGCCGTATGTTCCAATCCTATTTTGATGGCAAGCTTCATGTTCAATTCTCGGAGCTCCTAGATCTAGGACATATGATTGCCGTGCCTGCTTACGGGGAAAAATACTTTGATATGGTTGACAGAAAAGACTTTCTGGAGAAGTTGAACCTGCTTCTAAAATGGGCATGGCCTATTCCACAAGGAAACACCGTAGCAAATTTTCCAAGAATTTGTGGCAATTGATTTGCTAGGATGATCTTGCTTGGCTGATTTTGTACCAGTAACTGCATCAAAGAAAATCGGTAGTTTAGCTGAAAAAGATAAAGTGGTATAGAGGATAAATTGCCTATAAACCGCCCAGGTAGATGGTGGGCGAGATTTACGGACCAGTTTCCCGGGTCAGCATATAACTTTATAATTTCTTTGTGGAAGCTGAGTAACTGCCAGTTTGTGCCAGTTTGTGCCGTGCTGATAATAGCCCGCCTAAAGGGAGGTGTGCCATGGTCACAAGTTTGAAGACTTAATGGTCTCCGGGAATAGTTATCTTTGATTTCAAGGTCCGGGATTCTATGCCAGGAAGAATATATCTTTCATTTCCTATCTAATCCTCCTTGCTCTTCTTCCAATCCCGGTGCTGGACAATGGTAAGCGCGACAACAAGAAAACCAAAGGCCCGCATCTCTTCGGCAGAATAAATGCTGAAGGGTCCCAGTAACTGCATTGTGAGATGTGTTTTGCTATCGAGGGGGTTTCCAGAGCGTGTGCCTATAACCAAGTACTCGATGTACTCTTCATGCAGCTCAGCGACAATAAAATATATCTGTGTAGCATATTGCGCTAACATCACCCATCTATAGGCAACTGTTTAGTGATGTTTCTTAAGTATTGGTAGAGTGATCATGATCAAACCTACCTTCTGATCGGTGAATGGATTATTTGAACCCTCGGTCCCTTTGGCCCTTGAATACCAAGCGTTGTAGTAATCCAGGCTAGCATTTCAAGTCCCTGTTGCATCAAAACTTCCTTTACCGAACTCGATGACAGATGCATAGCCTTGACTTCAAGTAAGACCTGCATTTCCCCATCGGGATCTACTAGACCACCGTCGACAATTGCTTTGTATTCAGCCTCACCGATATGCAAATTGAGATGATGCTGGAGACTGTCCCACTTTAACTCGGTCGGCAGTAATAAGCAGATTGTGTAGAGCAAATTGACGAAGCTCATATTGATCTTGGCCTCGTGCGTTCGCTTCTTTGCTTCGGAGTTGCCAAACGGCTTCTTTATTCTAATGGAAGTCACCAGCGCCGTGAAACCTCCAGTATTGTCCGTTTCCCGGCTCTCTAGAGTCAGGTTTTGTAATCTCCTTGTGACACGCTCGAGTTTTTCCGCGGTAAAGGGGGTTGTAGTGCCGCTCGTCATGAGCTGGCCGGGGGAAGACGTGTTGGTGAGTCTTCTGCGCTTTTTGGCAATCGGGGAGGGTGGTCTGTCTCCAAACAACTCAACACAAGCTCCTTCTATTCGAGACTGCTGGTCTCGAATACTCGAGAATGCTCCAATGAGAATGGGGTTTCCAGGCTTTGCGATCGGGTATTTGGCGATGTGATCGATAAACTGACTCCAATCTCCATAACCGGAGACATACTCTTGAGCCGTCGCTTTTGCCCAATTGGGGAGATCGAGAGCCTCGCAGACAGCAGTATTCATGTTTGCCAGGTCTTTAACCTGGGAATACTTCCAGAGGATCTTGGTGGTAAGGAAATGGCCGTACTGGCTCCCAATTTTCGAAGCCGAATTCCAGCCCGATAGCTCTCGTAATGAAACGTTCAGCGGTTGCTCCCCAAGGGGCAGGCTAGGACCATGCGGTTTACCGGGTCTCGGCTCAGTAATTGTTGCCCTGGCTGCTTCTTTCTCCCATTTATAGGGTCTGTCAGGTACTCCCAGCTCCATCTCATCCTCCTCGGACTTAGACGGTCGCAGATGATAGGGCGACCGACGCTTGCTACTAGTGGACAGATCCATACTAGGCGCAGATGTCGGGTCTGCTGGTAGGTGCTGTGATGAACCGCCTGTTATGGGCTTGTGCTTATGGAGAGTAGAGGAAGCACGAGACAGGTATGTTGTTGGGGCTCAATCAAGGTGATGAAGTGTATGGGAAGGAAGAATAAAGGAAGAGGGAGAATATAAACAGAGTAAGAGGTAAGTAAGGCTCCATCACCAATGAGGCAGGTGCTGAAATGTGGCAGTAACTGATTATCTGCCATTATAGGAGAGGGTCTGGCTAGTACTAATAATAGTCGAAATCATTATACTGATAGGGAAATAAAACATGATCATATTTCATAGTATATCAAATTATTGTATAAGCCTTCTAAACCTCACTTTTCTGACCCTCGTTAAAAAGTG
>NW_015971260.1:0-1192 GCF_000769745.1 Penicillium expansum
AACTCCAGAATAGGCCTCGGCGTAGGGTAGACCTCGATGGCCGGTCTAGGCGATTTGGGAAGTTTGTCGGTGGGTTTATTGTTTTGAGCGGGTCTAGAATGGTGAAAATTGTTTTCTGGCGTAGTTGGCAAGTCCATTTTCTTTCTGGTACCATCGACGCTTTGAATTTCCAGTCTCCTAGTTTTTGGCGGATGATAAGAGGAGTCTTGGACGAGCTTTCGTTTCCGCGGAGCTATGCCTTTCTCGGATATTTCTTGAATAGAGGCATCTTTCTTCTCTTGAACAACTTCAGCAATAGCGTTCGCAATATTCGGTACTTTATCACATAATGCACGAATCAAATTTCGAAACTAATTCAGTCAGTCGAAAGTTATCGCTTTGATATTTGTCGTACCTTTAAGTTGTCTCGAATTTCGAAGCTTGTGCAAGAAGCAAAGTGACCAGCTAGTAATATCAGCTCAGTCTGGAGTCTATTCGATAGATCTGCATCCATTGCGATCTGGGAGTAAATTTCTGATGAGGGAGTAAGAAAGGAGGCTGTTGAGTGTATAAAAGAAAAAGGGGCAAGTTTATATATTTCGGTATCCTAGGATATTGAAATAAGATCACATGCCTCTGGGTCCGCAGGCCAGTCTTGGCAAGACACAATGCAGGAATTTAATTTCAGTACTAGATGACCAAAACGGTTCGTATTTCGACAGGGGTGGTCGTAACGTTGTTTTTGTTTCTAAAATTGCATTTCGGTCTACTTCCTTCATATTCAAGGAAATATTACTTGGATCTCAACGACCGGGAAGTAAAAGGTAAAGAAGTATATCAATATTATAAAATCTATAGATCTGTTTTCGGGCAATCGATCTGTTTTCGATAATGCTTTTGGAGCTTTTCAAGGAGATGTATTTCGCCCTTGATCTAATTGATCAACCGTGGATGGTTTGACTTCTGAATTGAACTCGCTGCTTTATGGTATTGGTCTAGCATCCGCGTCAAAGCATCAAACGCAGTGTTACGATAGGAACGACCGTATTCTGCGGCGAAAAATGGATCGGCGCTCGACAGCCGCAAATTGCTGAGGTCAATGAAAGAGGACTTGACTTATAGCTTCGTCGACCTCTATAAGAATTCACTTACCACCTAAGCAAAAGGAGGGTCTACCGAACACCGAGCCTTTCAGCCACACTCTAGCACATAA
>NW_015971267.1:0-1199 GCF_000769745.1 Penicillium expansum
AACTCCAGAATAGGCCTCGGCGTAGGGTAGACCTCGATGGCCGGTATAGGCGATTTGGGAAGTTTGCCGGTGAGTTTATTGTTTTGAGCGGGTCTAGAATGATAAAAATTGTTTTCTGGCGTAGTTGGCAAATCCATTTTCTTTCTGGTACCATCGACGCTTTGAATTTCCAGTCTCCTAGTTTTTGGCGGACGATAAGAGGAGTCTTGAGCGAGCTTTCGTTTCCGCGGAGATATGCCTTTCTCGGATATTTCTCGAATAGAGGCATCTTTCTTCTCTTGAACAACTTCAGCAATAGCGTTCGCAATATTCGGTACTTTATCACATAATGCACGAATCGAATTTCGAAACTAACCAGTCAGTCGAAAGTTATCGCCTTGAGATTTATCGTACCTTCAAGTTGTCCCGAATTTCGAAGCTTGTGCAAGAAGCAAAATGACCAGCTAGTAATATCAGCTCAGTCTGGAGTCTATTCGATAGATCTGCATCCATTGCGATCTGGGAGTAAATTTCTGATGAGGGAGTAAGAAAGGAGGCTGTTGAGTGTATAAAAGAAAAAGGGGCAAGTGTATATATTTCGGTATCCTAGGATATTGAAATAAGATCACATGCCCCTGGGCCCGTAGGCCAGTCTTGGCAAGACAAAACGCAGGAATTTAATTTTAGTACTAGACGACCAAAATGGTACGTATTTTGACAGGGGTGGTCGTGACGTTATTTTTGTTTCTAAAACTGCATTTAGGTCTATTTCCTTCATATTCTAGGAAATATTACTTGGATCTCAACGACCGGGAAGTAAAAGGTAAAGAAGTATATCAATATTATAAAATTCATAGATCTGTTTTCGGGCAATCGATCTGTTTTCGATAATGCTTTTGGAGCTTTTCAAGGAGATTTATTTCGCCCTTGATCCAATTGATCAACCGTGGATGGTGTGACTTCTGAATTGAACTCGCTGCTTTATGGTATTAGTCTAGCATCCGTATCAAAGCATCAAACGCAGTGTTACGATAGGAACGACCGTATTCTGCGGCGAAAAATGGATCGGTGCTCGACAGCCGCAAATTGCTGAGGTCAATGAAACAGGACTTGACTAGTTCAACTATATCTTCGTCGACCTCTATAAGAATTCACTTACCACCTTAGCAAAAGGCGGGTCTACCGAACACCGAGCCTTTCAGCCACACTCTAGCACATAA
>NW_015971266.1:0-3082 GCF_000769745.1 Penicillium expansum
GAGCGACCCTCAATTGAACGACCCTGGCTTGCCGGATCCACCGACGGGCTGGAACCAGGGTCCGTTTACAACCATGGAAAGCTTCAATCAACGTTGGAAACAAGCTCAGCCTCCATCTTCATCTAGATCACCCATGGCCTCGGAATCGTTTCACCAAAACGCTTCTTATTATCCTAGCAGGAGCATTCAAGTCAAGTAAAGAAGATAACAGACTCTTTAATAATAACAATATTAGAGGATAAATAGACTTGATATATTCTGCCCCAAAATATCAGCGAGGCACAATAAACAAAGAAGTTGCGCCAGCACCCAGAATCGGCTCATTATTAACTTGGATAAATGATCCGCTCTTCAACAAACCCCCAGGGTTCAGCTGAATTCCGCCCATTAATGGTATAAGATAGCCTTGTTTCCGAGGATTGATGATTTTCGTAGTTTTCGACCAATATCTCAATCGTCCCTCCCAAGTCTAATAATTAGGGTTAGTAAACCACCATAAACACAAGTAATGTTCTTACTTCATCAATTCCTAGCGCAATTTTCAAAGAAGTGATCAACGCTGGCAGCGCATCCCCGCCATACTCTTTGTTCCCATTCTCATCCTCGATAACAGTCGTAATTTGTGGTATTAATGCTTCGATCTCTTCCTGGACTTTCTTGGCTGCGAGGGGTAACTTAGAGGGCTCCATCGATTGCGACTGTGGGTTATCCTAAAAGTGCTTGACTTTAGCATTAGTCACAGTAATATGGATTGAAATAGCTTACCACTGGAGGAGCAAAACTCGAGTCTTCTTTATGTTGCAGTGGAGAGGGGTAAGTAAAGTTCTGAGTGGGGTGTATAATCATCGCTGTTTCAAAGGTTGGGCACAAAGTCACATGATAAAGTGACCAAATTCGTTCTCGAAGGCAACGTCACCGACACAGTGCCTTTTATTTAGGAAGTTATATTAAGGGAACAGGGTGGGCTAGGCGATTTCTAACGTTCCTACCAAGTGCCAATCGCCAGATTCTCTAAACTGTTGGTAGGAAACTTGCTAAGGCGTCCTTTTATCTCCCTATATTTCTTTTAATAATTAAATTAATTCATGCAATTGTATACCTCGTCATATACCTTCTTGCCCCTTACCCCTTGCCCATAGGAGAATGGACGGTTCATGAGTCTATTAGACGCCACTTACCCCTATACTATGCCTGGTAAGCAGTGGAAACAGAGGAAACAAGCAAAGTGGAGAGTAGGGATTATCATCACACTAGTCATTAGGGTTATGAAGGAGACATTTGAGCTCCCCACGGAAAACATGAATTATTCAGATAAACAGGGCAAAAAATTCATAAGTCGTTCTACGCGTCACGGCGAAGGGTTCGGACGAAAATCGTTGCTGCAACGCCCACGTTTACTTTCTCTTTTCTTCTCGACTGATCTCTCCTCTTCCGAACTTAGCTGCTCCGGAGGAGTTTGAGGCCGACGACGCTTTCCCACGCCCGGTCGGAGTCGATTGATAGAGCCTTGCTGAAGTGTCTGCACCCGCTGTTCTTCTTCGGCGCGCGAGAGAAAGTCACATAACTGTCTCGATGTTATTAAAAGTTCTCGGTTGAACCTCATATGCTCTCGCCAGAGGTCCTCCGTCGCGAAGTCCCTTAATGACAGCCGGAGCGCTGCTGCCTCAGCTGGAAGTCCAGACTCCGTCCGAAATGGCTAAAACCGTTAGCATCTGATTTTCAAAAAGACCACCACTCGAAGATGTACCAGCGCGTCGACCACAGCAGTCGCCTGAAGCTCCTCTATGCCATCGACGGTTATATATTCCGGTCGCCATACGGTAATAGTCGCATTCTTAGACCCCTTATAATCCACATCGAGAGCAATCACGGCGTTCACGCTCCCGTCGGTGTTCAGGATATACTCGTCGGCCAAGTGTGAGATACGTTGACTTTTTTGTGAATAGCATACCTCTATAATAACACCGGGATAGCGTGCGCGTCGGTGCTTGAATGATGCATCTGGCTCCCGTTTGGAAAAAGTCTGCTTTCCATCTTTTATCTCATCAGGTATCATGATTCGGGAAGTGGCAAGGTGCTCAACTTCATTCGCGAAAGCAGCGGAGGGGCCTTCGCTTCGTTGAAATTGCTTCAATTGTTGTGAAATCTCCTCGACTATTTTTGCACAGAAAACATCATGGAGAGGACTTGGCATTCGGATAGTCAGGCAGGAACGACAAGGGTCGTAGTCGTACCTATGATACAGCTGAATAAATGTCTTAGGATAGCGACGCTTGGCAGTACTCACCTAACTTTGTCTTCAACGTAATCTCGGAGAGAATCGTCACTATTCAGCATCTGTAGAGCTCCCCTATAATCGTCTAAAGCGAGCAGGTGCTGCCACCAAAACTGTGGCCTATGACCAACACGATGGAGCTTGAAACAATTTAGCACGCGTTGAGCACTTCTCGACGACACCTTTTCTTTCGTAAGCGGCGGCGTCAGAGGAGGCTCAACAAAACTCCCTGGTGGAGTAATTTCGGTTGCCATGAGAGGTGTACCATGTCTTTGGATATGGGTTGTCTAAGCCGCAGATCAGGGGGAAGGAATCCTGAGGTCGGTATCACGTGGTGATGTGATAAGATGGACAGATATCGCGTGACAAAGCCCCTGCTATGTGATTCCTCGTGTGGCTGAGTACAGAGCCAAGAGAATAAGTATTTTAGGAGGCAGCAGTTTATCCAATCATATCGAATAGCTAGGAGGGCCAGTGCGGTAGTCGCGACTTAAGGTGATCCTTACCCCCCCGGCGCGACCGTAAAGCGACTATCACCTAGGCGACACACCGAACTGTTGTTGATCGTAAATAAGCCACACACCGGTGAGTTAGTAGTGGTACTAGCATTTAAATTCATTCAATAACAAGTTCGATTCTCCTAGACCCCCTTTTATATTAAGTGAATTTAAATCTCAAGAGGACATACGTCGACCAATAGAAGCTAGTACCAAGGAAAGAGTTGTGACCAAAACAACATGTCTGCAAGAAGAAATGAGTATGGGAGGGGAAGGACACGTCAGCGGTTCAGGGGTATGCAGGATATTC
>NW_015971164.1:0-8093 GCF_000769745.1 Penicillium expansum
AGTTTATAGGCTTCTATAGGGTATACCTTAATAATATTATTATAGCGTTAGACGCCTTCTACCTCTATATTAAGTACTTATCTTTAATCCTAGGTATTCTTAAGAAATACTCTATATCCCTAGAGCCTAAGAAGGTATATATCGCCTTTCCCGAAGTTTTATTACTAGGCTAGTAGGTAGATATATTAAGTATAATAATACCTAAAGATAAGATCAAAGCTATCGCCGGCCTAGAGTTCCTACGTACGTTATATTAGCTAGAGATATACCTTAGTATAACTAGCGTATTACGCTAGTATATCCCATTCTATACAAAGAAGTCTAAGCCGCTATAGATCTATAAGACTAAGCTCTTATATAAAAGCCTAGCTAAAGGATATCTATATCAGGAATAGTCTACCTATATATAGTATATATATCTAATAGAGTATAAACTAGCCTCCTTCGATACTATCTAAGCGGTCTTCTAGGATCCCTAGTAGCTAGCGTACTAAGACTAGATATAGCAATTATATTTCGATATTAATATATCCTAGAAAGGTAGTTATAGAGCTATAGTATTCTATATAAAGTGTGACTATATATATATAAACCTAAAGATAACCCTACTATTAACTATAATAGAACTAATTATATTCCTAAGTTAACTACTAACCCTAGCCGAGAAATAATACTAGATAATAGAATTAGAGGTCTCTTATATTATCTAGATTATATATAAGATTCGATATATAATTAAGGTAGCTCCAGAGGACTTAATACTAATCGCCTATATTAACTATATCGCGATAATTAATCTTGCTACCTCCTTAGTATCTATATTACTAGATCGATTAAACCTATATCTAGTATAAGTATCTTAGTACCTCTAATAGTTTCATCTATAAGTTTATTATAAAGTAAGTAAATTAAACTATATTATAGATACTCTCTCCTATCTATTAGTAGTAGATAAAGCCTAGCCTTATAATAATAATAACCTAGAAACCCTATACGCCGACCCTATATCTAATATAGCCAAGCCTATCAGCTTAGTATCTAACCTAGTATTACCTAGCGCGGTATCTATATAGGATATTCCTAATAAGACCTACACTTTCCTTACGTCCTATATATAGCTCTCTAATAACTTTAAACAGTATATATAAATAGCTTATAAGGAAGACCCTAAATAGAGCCTTATCCTTAGCGAGCTCTAGAGGGTAATATAGGACCCTAACCCTATTAAGCCATATCTATCCTATAAGACTAATAATAGCTTATTATACTTAATATAGGCTAATAGCAACTATTAGCTATATATTCCTAATACTATTAAAGATAAGATCTTTAAAATAATATATAGCGATAGATACCTCGGCTTCTATCGTGCCTAATAGAAGATATAAGGCTTTATTATATATAAGGGAGTAAAGAAGCTCTAGATATATATCAACTAGTGTAATAAGTATAAGAAAAACGCAGTATATCATTATAAACCATATAGGTCGCTTTAGCCAATTCTCGCGCTACCGATCCTATTTCATATACTAACAATTAACTTTATTACTAGCCTACCATATACAAAAAAGGGATTCGATACTATAGTGATCTATATATATAAGTCTATAAAGTATATCGGCTTAACGCCTAGGAAGAAAACCTAGAGTAGTAAAGAGTAGGCTATCGCAGTCCTCTATAACCTCTAAAAGGGTAACTAGGGGATCCCTATTATATAGATCTCTAACTAAGATAAGCGTTTTATTTAAGGTTTCTAGAAGGGTATATTTACTACCTTATATACTAAGCTCCTATATACAGCAGTGTATAACCTATAGGCAGATAGCTAATTAAAACGTTTAAACTAAATAAATAAGATCTAGCTATACTACTAGCAGAATATCTACTAAGAAGCAGATTAGGACGAAGGTCTTATACTAATATAAGCCTTACTAAATACCTTAGTTAATATATCTACTAGTAACTTACTATATAAGCTTATATTCGGTATTAATCTATATATACTATAGAACCTCCTCTATTAGGCTTTTATCGGATCTCCTTAAGTAAACTAATAGGACGCTAACGAATATACTAAGTATACAGCTATAATAATAAAGAAGTAATATAATAACTATTATAAGCCTATCTTTTTCTAGAAAAATAACTTAATATACTTACGCCTAATATAGGGGACTAAGCCGGGTTATATATAGCTATTATATAATATTATAAGGAAACTTACCTAGCGATATATTAAGTACTATATTATTAAACGCGTTAGACGCTTAGCGTATCGCTTATAGATACTACCAGAGCTTACTAGGGCTTACCTAATAGTATCTTTATAATATCTAGAACGTACCCCTTAAGAAGGTAATATCTCTTCAGCTAAACCTCCCTCTATATTCGACCTATACTTCCTAGAAAACATAGACTGTATAGATATAGATATAATCCTAGATATATAATATAGAGGCCGCGGACGGGGTTAATAAAAGTAGTACCTAGTCTGGTAGTCTAGAGTAGGGAATAAATACCTAAAGTAGCTAGATAAGGATAACCTAGTAGGAGTAGAAGAAAAGGTCCTAGAATACCTCTAAGATATCCTATATTATATATAGGAGTCTATAAATTAATTATATATCTAAAGCGGGTTTATTTATATTAGTATTTATATTTAATATACCTTTTATTTAATACCTATACTTTATTTATTTATTTTTATATTTCTCTTACTACTCTTTTTCCCTATATTTTATCTACTTTTCTTCTATCCTTCTATCTATATCTCTTAGTTCTTTATCGGCTACCACTATTTTATTATTTTTTTTATCTAAATCTACCCTTAATATAGCTAATTAACCTATTAACCAGCCCCTTATACCTCCCTAAATACCACAGAAGCTAATCCTAGCTTAGACCCCCCTAAGCTCGGTAAGGGGATCTTATTAAGGCCGCCTATATTAGATATAAGGATATAGACGTACCTATAGTTTCGCTATAACAGACTCTAATAGGGACGTAATAACTAATACTAATAATAAATCTAGGCTAGTTAAGGACTATAGTAGTTTACTTATAGATAATATAGCTAATAATAATAACCTAGGCTTACTTACTATAGTACTTACCTTACTAGATAGTAGCTAGACTATAGATAACCTAAAGCCTAAGCTACCTAGCGTACTAAAGACTAATATTATATAGTTCGCGACCTATACCAAATAATCCTTTATACTTATTATTTACTAGTTCTATAATAACTCTACCCTATACGCTCTATATTAGGATAGATCTAATATATCTTACCTAACTAATAGATAATATAATAGAAAGAGACTAGGCCTATTAACTAATAGGAAGATTAATATAAGAATAGTATTAATATAGGTAGTCTTCTACTTTTCTATTTATAATTACTAGGATAATACTAAATAAGAAATATATCTAGCCTTATCCTATATTCGCCTAACTAATAAAGGAGTTTTCTATTACCTATACACTATAATACTATACTAATAAAGCTTATAATTCTAAGCCGACTTCGACTAATACAGAGATATCTATACTTTATATACTCCCTTAGACCCCCTAATGATTATCTAGGCTAATAGTCTCTTATAGTTCCCTATTTATAAGGCGTTTTATATCCTTTATAGTAGTTAGAACCCTATATCCTACCTTATTAGTAGAAAGTACTATTTAAGCGTTTCGGAGTTCTATATTAGCGCTACCTTAGCCCTGCCTAAAGCTATCTAGATAAGTATAGAGGATTCCTTAACTAAGCTAGTACTCTATACTTTTAATTCTACTACCTACCTAAAGCCTAGTATAAATAGGCCGGTTAACCTAATCTATATAGCTACTATTAGCCGCAGCTAAAATAAGGTAGTATACCGATTTATTATAAATAATAATCTAACAGCGTATATATTAATCTACCAGACTAAGGTAAAGTAAGACCTAGCGTACGCCTACCTATAGGATCTCGATAGCTTCTATAAACGTATCTATAACGTAGTTAACGACTTCCCCTCTACTACCTTCCCCGATAATAAACTATATAACTAGACCTAATAGACTATTCCGGAGTTAAGCTTCGATAGCGAGGCTTTTATCTATAAAAGACTATTCCTAAATTAAGACCCCCTAATATAAGATACAGCTAAGCTTAAGCTTATCCTATAGGAAGATATATATAAGATCCTTAACTTATTCGGTAACCCTACCGCTTGTTAATAATAATACGCCCGCCGCAAAAGGGATAGAGAGGAGAGTATTACGTCCGATACGTATATCCCTTCTTAAGGATAGGTTACTATCGTAAAACCCCGCTCTAGACCGCTATAAAATATAGACCTCCGCTTCTAGATTAGCTAGATCGATAGGGCCCCTAACCTTATCGGACTAGTTATATCTTTACTATTAGCCGTCGAAGCACTATAGTAATACGTTAGTACTAATATAAATCTTACGCGTATTACTTCCCTTAACCACACTAGACTAATCGACTTCCGCGCCCGCTTTGTTAAGGGGGACCCGCGCGTGGTACGCGCGATACGGGAAGGGCTCAGAGCTTCCCTGAACGCTATTCGTGATACTACTGCTTTTACAGAGGGCCTTATGCTTATTAACCGATACATTAAAACTATGAAGGATAAGGCAATTAAGGTAGAAGTAGGGGCAATTGCTACCTTAATACGGCCTCCACCGCAGACTCCCCTCTCCACCAACCAGCTGGCAATAGATTTCTAGGCGTATCATCTCCTACTACCGAGGGCGGTAGCACACTTTCAAAGGGGGCAGTTGTGAGGGCCTGGCCCTTAGGGGATGGATGACGGATATATTATTAAGCAGCGTAGCTTATCCTACGCAGTAATTCCATAGCAATACAAGCATCTTTACCACAACCAGGCTTATTCCATAACACAGCCGATGCCGATTGTGAGAAAGATAATGTTGTGCACATAGGCTTTGTATAAAATTCCAAGTGCAAGCACAATCAGGGCCCATATCCCAGCTCGCAGGCTAAGGGTTCGAGTCGCCATTGTTAAGGTGAGGAGACGTTCCGGGTTGTTACCCACGCTTAGGTGGGACGATACACGCATTAAGGCGACAAGGCAATAAGGCAATAAGGCACCATACCAAAAATCAGGTCTACATACTTCAATTCGTTCGCCACTTTTAGTGCAAGTGGTTTTGGGTTATTCGAGGATACTCAGAAATATTGCGGTCGAGTAACTACTGGAGGGCAAAACGAGGCTTGGCGAAACTTAATAGGGGTGATTTATTAAAGGGGTCTACGTGAGTAGTTGGCAATGGCACTGGTGACTCTATTATAGTTGACTATTAATTACACTCCCTCCCGAGGATTCACTGCATAATATCAGCCAGCAATACTTGTAGCAATGCTTGTAGTTTGGGAAAGGACAATATGAGTTGAGAACCAACCATTAATCCGCTAAATATCCGCGATATCATCCTCGCGCTCGCTTCTTTGGTCGCCACAGACCTTCGCAAAGGTCTCTAGCGTGTGCTTCCAAATAAGACTCCTTGTTCCATCTTCGCGATACTGCTGCATGATTTTGCTACTCTTGTATGTCGACCCATCAGGCGCAACTCGATAGAAGCCACTGCCAATATGAGCATCAGACCCCTCAGCGGCGTCATTGCTCGTCCACGCACGCGGCGGAAACTGCGGGCTAGTCGCCACATGCAGATGTCTCTCTCCACTTTCCACCAAAGGTATTTCCCGTGACTTTACCAAAAACATCAGCGAGTCAATTGCAAATTTCCCCAAAGGATTCATGTCTCGCATGAGGCGAGTCCTTACAATCCCGGGGGAACAGTGAATAAATGAGATGTTTGGATGTGATGAGGCGAGATGCTCCATGGACATGGAGTAGTGGATTTTGAGAGAAAGATCAGCAAGCTGAAGAGCAGCTTCACTGCCTGCTCCGAGAACTGAGACAACGCGGGATAGACCCGTTCCGGGCTTTGCTGTATCTCCGGTCGTGCCTGCCTTGGTCAACTCGGGTAGGAAGTTTACTACAAACCTCATTCGGCTGTAGTAGTGAAGATTGAGCTTTTTGTCAAGTCCCTCGTCCGTTTCTATTGTAAAAAAAAAGATCAGCGGGTAGTTCTAGCCGGCGGAATCAGGTACTAGTGTATCATACCATCCCTGCCTTTGGCTGTTCCCACTCCAGGACTTAGAAACAACAAATTGATCTTGTCCTCCTTGTGTTGAATGACGCGGCATGCCTCATCCACCTCCCGTAGCAAGGAGACGTCAGATTTGATAAAATGTACCTGTCCCTCTGGGTTCGCGAGCTTAAGGTCATCGATGATCTCTGATGCTCTCGTCTGATCTCGACCGATAAGGTAGATGCGTGGGGTTTTGGTGTGACGCATAAATGCACGAACAGTTGTCTCCCCTATTCCACTTGTGCCGCCGACTAGGCATATTGAAACAAGTAAGCGCAAAGTTTTAGGTAGAACAGTCTAGTAAAGAGCGTGATAACATGATTTGTCTGCTCGGGCGTGCAAAGTACAAAGCAGGGAAGAAAAGACTTGCCGAATACGCCAACCAAACTCGGTTCATGGAGATGATTGATGTTGGAGTTGCTGCTCTGTATGGTGGAAATGGTCACCATATTGCCTGCGGTCACAGCGACCAGAATTGTAGTGGAGGTGGTTTTATAAGGTGTTCCTAAGTTGTTAACTTCTATTCATCAAAAGATAGTAACCATCACAATGAAGATGTCCTATATATAGCAGGGTAGATATAGCATCACATGATCTACTTCCAGACTCTTCTTAAATCCGACGGACTGTCATCCAAGTGCATTCCTAAAAATTGACTTTTGTTCATCAAAATAGTGACCATCACAATGAAGAAATCCTATATAGAGCAGGGCAGATATAGCATAACATGATCTAGGTTTTTCTTAAATCCGACGGGCTGTCATCCAAGTGCATTCCTAAAATCTAGCGCATCAATAAATAGATTCCGTCAGATGTAAGCCCCACATATCAAAACTAGTTCCATGAACCATTGTTCTGTTGAAAGCGAAGTCATGTGACTAGGTAAGGCTTCACTCCGGCGGCTCAACATCAGACCGACTCGGGGCATAGTTAAGGATAAGTTAGGCCGACGGCCTCACTTCATACTGCCTAAGTCATATAGAAAATCTCCCTTTTCGCAAAAGATAGGGGGAAAATCAATACACATGCTTTTCAGTTGAAACTTACTTAGAGTGTGAGTGTGAGTGTGTCCATGACTAGGGAAAACATGCTCATTGTTATACCACTCCCAAACTTCCGGCTTATGTATATATACCTCGTACCCACAATCGTAAATTAGGTTTGGAGCTAATATAATTAGATGACTGTGTATCAGCCAATCAGAAATAGGCAACGCCAGAACATATGTTGTATGTTGTATTGAACCAATTCTTACTGCATGTCAAGGAAACGCAGAAAATCTGTTTTGGAAGCCTTAAATGAGTCCTAGATTTTTGTTGATCACCAATATCACCGAAGGAATCCGATTGATGCTTACGCTACGGAATTGCTTAGCAGGGTAGAAAAACCTGATGTTCAGGCAAGGGATGAGCTTAGTATCGATTATATGACAGATTCAATCTAGAACAGACTGAGCGTTGAAGAAGGATCAAGCGAGTAGAGCAGGCAGCAGTTATTTATAGGTAAGTAAGTGTGCGATTCGCTTGCAACGCCACATTGGAAAAGAAAAATATCTGTCATCGCTTCGGCGGCACGTAAGTCAATTTCTAAAAGATAAAATCACTTACCATTCTCATTCAGGGTAATACGATGCGTTGGGTAAAAAGATTCAGAGCTGACAAGCTGAGTATTAGGATAATCTATACCTAAAGATCTACTACGGAGTGTAGGAGGCCACGGGTAGATCGCCTGCTTATGAATTGTGGTCTTGAATGGATATCAAACCCTAGGTAGTGTATATACCACTGCAGCGATAATCGGATGGTCTGATTGTTATTATGATCTTTGTGGCTAGTGTCCTAACCCTGGAGTGCCCAGGTAATGTATTCGGTAAGCGAGCTGCGCGCGCAAGCCAGCTGCGCAGCCCA
>NW_015971197.1:0-1781 GCF_000769745.1 Penicillium expansum
GATTGAGAGATCCCTTAGTGGTGAAACTGTGGGCGCAGTCTTCCCGGTCACATTGGTAAGGTTTTCTAGATAATCACATTAGCTTAGGAAATGCTAGCTTCTAGAGGAATAGGTTACTTGTGTTTACCAATACCCAGTTCGGGGATTTCTTGCGTAGAGGGAGTGGGCGGTCCATTGGGGTAAGGGTTCAACAAGAGCTTCATCCAATCAGTCGGTTTGTTGGGAGACATATTTCTCTGCTTAGAAAGCATAAGAGGAAGAGAAGAACGAGTAATTATTTGAGTAATGATTCAACTTTTTCATAAGGGCATCCATAACAGTATTACAAATTGGACAAATTTGTAGAAAACGAAGCTAAAAATTAATCGGGGTAGCTTTCAGCAGAATCAGTCTTCTTTCCCTCTTGCATTCTTTTTATACGACACGTTATACATTACCAGTAGATATACCATAAATTCAAGTAATATAGAAGTAAAGCTATTCAAACGATATATAATGAAACCAAAATCCCATTCCGGAACTCAACGAAGACTTGGTAGCATTACTTTGGAGGTGGAGGCGGGACGTCCGGCTTCTTGACCCCCGTTGTATCGTACGCACCACGTCTATAGGCTTAGCTTAGCTTGGTTGAAAGCTCTGGCGAATAGAAATTACCTGGTGTTAGACATATCCCCGTTCGGACGAAATGGCCTCCGTGTTTTGCGTGGCGGTAGAATGGAAAGGGTAGAGCGAATCCACGTGTGATATAGGAAAGCCTAGCCTATCTTCGTGGTCAGGAACTTTAGGCAAGGTTTAAGTATTAATGATTCTATATAAAAAGTCAAGTTAGTTCAGATCTCAAAATCCAATGCAGGGATTTTTATACCAAATGCGACTGTGGAGTAAGTATACACAAAATGATAGGATGCCGCTATTACAAAGCGAGTAAAATTTTACTTTCATATAGTAAGCAGCCTTAATATACTAAATTGTTAGACTATGATATAAGGCCTGAGTACCAATGATACGTATATCCTTATGGTCATTTTATTAAAGTGACTAGCTCAGCGTAAGGAAGGTTGGCAGCTGGCGCTGATTAACCTCGTCAGGATAAAAAACAAAGCAAAGGAAAACAAAACATACAAACTACTTTGAACCATTTCTGCTGCTCTATTATCAGGGTTTTCACTGACTGTAGCGATTGAGAAATTTTCAGATACTCTGGTCAAAAGATCGTGGAACATAACCTTAACTTAGTATCCACAAATCGTTCCCCCTTGATCAAAAGTCGGCAAAATATGCTGTAGTATTTCTTTTCCTTCCGAGCTTAGGAGGATTTATCCGATCACATATTCCTAGAGCATAAGAATAACACGCACGAAGCGCCCCTAATTAGATCAATGATAGATCAATATACAATTCAAGTGCTGCCTGAGCGGATGTATCTCTGCGAACTCGACAAAGAACAAAAAATGAATGAAATGACAAAAAATTCCAACCCTTATCGCGAGCTTGTCAGCAATAGATCCTCCCACGGCGTACCTGGCAAGTTGGACAAATCTTAACAAAGCGGGCGATCAGTTCCTTTGGGACCCTAATAATATATTCAGTGGCTATAAATCAAGCACAATATATATAATATATCTTTGATTTGCCTACCATGAATAGACCTGCCGGACCTGAGCAGATGTCTTATCTCGGCNCGCCAGACCTGGGCAGATGTCTTATCTCGGCCACCATGCTGGCATTGCCAATGGGCCTTAGTAAGGATTTTGAACAATTTTTGTCGAATTGCAACCGGC
>NW_015971198.1:0-3432 GCF_000769745.1 Penicillium expansum
ATAGGCCACCGAGAGCCAACCAAGAAGATCAGTTATCACTCACATGTAGTACGATGGCAGAAAGGGGCCGGCTAGAAGGCAGCCACTTTCGGCCTACAATCAGTAAATGGCAATTCTACTGTACGAGAACTTAGAGTACTCTTAACCGCCCAGATCATATAACTGTAACCCCCTACTAATACCAAGTAGGAGTAGGAAGTCATTATAACTCTAGTAGATATACCCTTAGGGGGTATATCTTAAGGAGTAGGAACGAAGGATATATAAGGACACTCTTTTATATACTTAGTTTAGTTCTTTATCTTTAATTATCTATTATTACTTATATATACCTTATAAACTTATTAACTTATCTACTATATTATTATTTAATAATACTTATAAGTAGATTAATACTATAGTATAGACCTACTTAGCGCTCTATCTAGTATTATTCCCTAATACCCCTAAAAGGACTTAGGCTAGATAAGACTATATATAGTAATAGCTTAATTAAAGAGTAGATTATTAATATTAGAGGACTAGTATAAGTAAGTATAATTAAGAAAGCTTCTAATATAACTATAACTAATTAAGTAGTATATAATATATTAAAGATTATCTTAAATATAGTTTTAAGTTAATAAACCTAATAATATATCTTATACTACTTAAGGAAAGAAGACTAATAAGGAGCTTATTAAAGCCTCTATAGCTAAAGATAACTCTAATATAGAACTTAAGAAGATATTAGTAGAAGAGAAAAGTAAGATTACTATATTTAAAAAAAAGATCCTAAAGCTAACTATTAAGCTTAATAAACTAAGATCTAAAGTAAAAACTAAGTTTAGTAAAGTTAATAATTACCTTATTTAGATTAAGGAGTAGGTTATTACCTCTACTCCTACTAATATTATTAAGATATTAACGCTATCTAAGGCTAAGTATTTTAAAGGAACCTAAACTAAGTTATAGGGAGTTCTTACTTAGATAGATATATATCTTAATATAAATAAAATTAAGTTACTTAATAAAGCTAATAAGATAATTTTTATATTAATCTATTTATAAAGCTAAGCCTAGAACTAGCTTAAACCTTATATCTAAAATTACTATAAAAAATTATTAGAAGAATAGTTAGTTATAACTACTAAAATCTTTAAATATTATAGTAATTTCTAAAGATACCTAGAATAAATATTTAGAGATATTAATACTATTAGAATAACTAAGTAGAAATTATAGAAAATTAAGTAATAAATTAATATATTAATATATACCTCTAAGTTTTAATAAATTATCTTTTATTTAGATCTACCTAATTAAATATATATCTTATATTTTAAAGTAAGATTTAAGTTAGATATAAAGGATAAATTAGTAAGGATTAATAAACCTAATATCTTAGACTAGTTTATTACTATTATAGTTAAAATTAATAATTATATTAATAAATAGTAATATAAGGAAAAAGAAATAGATTAGTAAAAGAAAGGAAAAACTTATAAATTTAACTAATTTAGGTATAGGTACTATAAGAATAAAATACCTTAAGACCCTAACTTATATAGCCTAAAGCTAATAGAATTAAATACTATATAAAAAGAGTAAAAGGAGTATTAATAAAAGAATCTCTATTTTACCTATAAGAAATTAAGATACTAAGTATTTAAATATAAGTAAAAAAAACTATTTAAGAAATAATAATATATATAAGTAATATATAAGGAACTATATATAATCTAAGAAGTCTAAAGTAACTATTTAAAAATAGAACCCTTAAAAGATCTCTTAGTAAGATAGGGGACCTTAAGCCTAGAAGAGATAATAGTAAGTAGCCTATATATTAAAGGGTTAGCTAATAAGCTAGAATTTAAGTATCTAGAAATAGATTAGGATATAATAAAGAGTTAGAGGTAGATATAGTATATTCTATAGGTATTATAAAGCTAAGACCTTATAAGACTTAGAAGTAATAAAAATATTAAATAAAGATTTAAAGACTTATATAGATCTAAGATTATAGTTTTAGAACTAAATCTATCCTAAACCTATTATCCTTTTAAAATAATTAATATAAGGCTAATATAGGTATAAGAGCCTAATCTTAAGAATAATAATCTATAAATAATAGATTAGAAAGTCTACTATAGATATTATATAATCTTAAGAAAAGGATATAAAGACTTAGTAGAGTAAGAGAGCCTTAAGTACTATAATTAAAGTTATAAAGAGGCTAAAATACCTAAAGGTCCTTCTTAAAGAGGAAGTTAGACTAATAGATTAGAGTAATATCTCCTTAAAATTATAAAAAAAGGTAATAACCTAATAGGATACTTATATAAAAAACCTATATATATATATAAAGGGTATATATAATACCTAGAATATAATAAAATAGCTAGTATTATATATTATAATAAGATATATACTACTTATAGGATAGTAAAAGTAGATTATAGTATTAATCTAAGACTACTATAGTAGATAAGTAAGTTAGAATAGAGGTTTAAATATTAAGTAGTATAGTATAATAGATAATAGGTATATAACTATAAAGGTTAACCTATAATATATCTAGTAGCTATTATAATAGGGATATATATTAAATTATATATAACCTTACCTTAAGGAAGAGCTTAGACTCTTATTAATTTAGGAGCTATAAATAACTTTATAAATCTAAGGTTTAAAGTAAATAAAAAAGTATTAATAAAAACCTTACCTTAAGTAATCCCTATTATAGGATTAAATAGAGAAGTACTTTTAAGAGGAATTAGTAAAGAAACTATTAACCTAACTATATCTATCTATAAATACTTAGAATTAATTAAATTTAATATTCTAGAAATAAAGGATTATAATATTATACTAAGTATCCTATAGCTTAAAAAGTATAATCTAAGTATTAATTAGTAGATAGGAGAGATTATATTTAATTACTATAAATATATAGAGCGGTATAATAGCTATAAGATATATTAAAAGAAAATACTCTAATAAAATAATTAATACTTAAAAAATAAGAAAATAAAGGTAGTAATAGAACTATTTCTAGAATAGATCTTTAATATAATTAAAAAAGAATTAAAAGAATATATTACTATTAAATATAAGAAACTATATATAAATACTAATAAACCTAAGATTCCTAATAAATACCTAGAGTTTATAGATATATTTATAGCGCTAATAGAAAGAGTATTACCTAAATATAAGGTATTTAACTATAAGATTAATATAATAGAAGGTACTAAACCTACTTTTAAACCTATCTATTAATTATCTTAGAAAGAGTTAGAAATACTTAAAGAATATATTAATAAAAACTTAAAGAAAGGTTATATTTAACCTTTAAAATTATTAGCTAGATATCTAATTATCTTTATATTAAAGAAAGATAGAAGCTTTTAGCTTTATATAGACTACTAATATCTAAATTTAATTACTATT
>NW_015971199.1:0-4786 GCF_000769745.1 Penicillium expansum
GCCGGTTGCAATTCGACAAAAATTGTTCAAAATCCTTACTAAGGCACATCAGCAATGCCAGCATGGTGGCCGAGATAAGACATCTGCTCAGGTCCGGCAGGTCTATTCATGGTAGGCAAATCAAAGATATATTATATATATTGTGCTTGATTTATAGCTACTGAATATATTATTAGGGTCCCAAAGGAACTGATCGCCCGATTTGTTAAGATTTGTCCAACTTGCCAGGTACGCCGTGGGAGGATCTATTGCTGACAAGCTCGCGATAAGGGATGGAATTTTTTGTCATTTCATTCATTTTTTGTTCTTTGTCGAGTTCGCAGAGATACATCCGCTCAGGCAGCACTTGATTTGTATATTGATCTATCATTGATCTAAGGAGGGGCGCTTCGTGCGTGTTATTCTTATGCTCTAGGAATATGTGATCGGATAAATCCTCCTAAGCTCGGAAGGAAAAGGAATACTACAGCATATTTTGCCGACTTTTGATCAAGGGGGAACGATTTGTGGATACTAAGTTACGATTATGTTCCACGATCTTTTGACCAGAGTATCTGAAAATTTCCCAATCGCTACAGTCAGTGAAAACCCTGATAATAGAGCAGCAGAAATGGTTCAAAGTAGTTTGTATGTTGTTTTCCTTTGCTTTGTTTTTTATCCTGACGAGGTTAATCAGCGCCAGCTGCCAACCTTCCTTACGCTGAGCTAGTCACTTTAATAAAATGACCATAAGGATATACGTATCATTGGGGAAGTTAAATGGGTGACATAATGTGGTCCCGAGCAGAGTCTAGGGCCTAGTATATATACCGCTGCAGTGACAATCGGGGGTTCCGATTGTCTCTATGATCTTTTGGCCTAGTGGTAAAATGTATCTTATGTAATCACTTAGGTGTAGCGGCCTAAGTAAACCTGCTGTCCCGGCAGGATTACAATAATGTGAGGGAAATGTCACATGACACTAATTTCCGAGGCGCCCTTTATCAATCGACTTTAAACCTATTCTCACCTGGATATCTCTACAACCAGGTTCAAAACCAGTTATCATCTCGATATTTTATTTTCCTGAACAAGAAAGTCTATCATGGAGGAAGAGGGTACTTGGATCAACCTATTTTTCTCTGGCAGCCGTCAAAACATCCTGAATGCCAACGAAATTGAGGGCCAAAAATTCCGACCTTTTTGTGCTGAAGACGACAACTGGGAGCTGGGAGGCAGGGCCGATATATCAAGAGTACCAGATACAAACAGTATTCAGGTGTTTTGGCTTCGGATCAAAGGACGCAGAAAATTTGTCGGTAAAGTTGTAAGTAGAGACGATCATTAAACGCGTGCTCCGATTAATCCTATACCAGTTTCCTTGCTATTCTAAGCGAGATGCCATCATACAACTTCACCGTATCGGAGTACTGCCAAGTCCAGAAAACATAGGCGATGCTATATACGAGTTCGATAGATTTTATCGGGAGGCGCGGGCATACAGCCATATTGACCTATTCTGTCCCGCCCGTGAAAGGATCTACTTCCCACAATACCATGGAGTGATCACCGATATACCTCAATCTCGATTTTCATCTGGGTATTATCACAAGCGAGCGGTTGTGCTAGAGGCAATAAAACCGGACTTACGCTCTCGACGCGTTCTTAGTGAAGTTGTCAATCACCACCCCGAAACCTTCTTAGCTATCCTTGAAACCCTATCCTCAAAGTTTTGCACAACAAATACTGTGCTTTCTTTAAGCTCGTTTGAGCAGGAGTGGTATCATTCTTTGCTGAAAGATCGGATTCGTCGCCTAGATACTTTACATCGGATTGGCATAACACATGGCGATATCCGTGATATCCACTTTCGACTTCCCAATGACATTTACGATACAGTTCTATACGACTTCTCCGAGTCGTACACCTTCTCTAGGAAGCAGCCTTTTCGAGTATGTGGCGGAAGACTTCGACCTTTAAGCCTGATATCAGAGGGTGAACGTGAACGTGTTCTTCTACATGTCCTAGATCGGTAAGAAAGAAGACTTTAGTCTTTACATCGCCACTAATATACTTTTAGAGCCGCCTCACGAGATCTTCGTTCCCACCTGATACGTTTCAACCGTAAAGCTTCGGTTGCCGGTATTGACTCTAAGCATATCTCTTCTGTTGATGATGCACTCTGGAAGTCTCTCGATAAAGAAGAGGATTTGTTAGAGTTGATCATACTAAGAGTCTCCTATCACCCAGATGGTGAGTTTTTATTGACCCGTTCCTAGGTTTTAGATGTGATCATTAATTATACTAGAGTTTTCGATGCCGACCTTGAATTCCATTTTCCCATTCCTGGAAGCCGTATGCCCGAACTCTGACCTCTGCTGGCATATTCGTCGAGGTAGACTTTTACGTCAATATGAGTCAGTTTGGGCGGTCTTTTGTGACGATAAAACCCACCCCCAATCAATCACATTTGATTTTGAGCCGCAATTTGAAACGATTGAAAAAATGAAGGCCACTTGTTTCATACTTTGCTTAGTACCACATTCATGGGGGATTAGGTCAGTGACGAAGTTTCATTTTGCCGGACTTATTGAGCTACGGAAATATTGCGCTCGTTTTGCCACAACAGCAAAATTACCCGGGGAAATACTAAGTCGAGACGAGTTTTGGAAAGAAGCGGAGTCTAGAGGAATGGGTGATATAGAATCATGAATAATAAAAACCTTACCGCTACTTTTTTTTTCTTTTGTGATATTGTTTAGATAGGAAGCCCCAGATCTTTACCCATTAGATGATTTAAGTCGCTATGGTTCTGGCTATTCTAGCTTCGATATATCCACAAGAGAAACCCAATCGTTAAAAAATGGCTTTCGACGCGGAGTAAATTGTACCAAGGAAGCATAGCACAAACAAACAATTTACATAAATTGAAATTTTGCATTTGCAGCAAGCTTCGTAGCCCCTAGTTACCGTACCTTATACTAAGAAGTTGCTATATAGGAATATATGCAATTCTTGTATCAATTGCCTTAACAAAATTGTGAATATCCCCGACGGGAATATTCACATGCAGATTTCAAGATGGCTAAGATAATGGTGAATCCCGCTTCGTCCGTAATAACAAATAACAATACCACTCAACCGGGTATTAATTTAAGTATATATAGCTTACTTTGCCTCGAGCAAAATTCATTTCAAAATTTATTTTGGCAATCCTTTCAAGAGATTTCTCGATATGGCCGAAACCCTTCTTAGCTACCTAACGACACGCAACCCAAATGTCTACCCGTTTGCAAAACCACAAACAAGCTTCACATTCAGTTCAGACTGGGACCCAGTTGATAGTATAAGAGAATGGACCGATTTCAATTACGATACTCTGCACATGCGCTTCAGAAATGAGTTGAGCCGTCATGTATCCCCGTTTGATACTGCCAAGAACTGTGAAGACGGAGGTTTCAACAATATCTTTGACGAACGTGGCCTCTCTGATCTCATATGCATGTCTATTATGGGTCCTGTATCGGCAGTACTTCCTTCCTCATTCATTACCTCCGGCGGAAGAGTTACGCAGCATATAGGATGCATCCCTGACTGGGGCGCTGGGAAGGATGCGGCTAGAGATCAGTTTGGAAAGGCTAAGGCTCTTGTTCTTGGAGACACAAAATTCAACTGGTCGTCAATGAGCGCCATTAATGTTGTCCAGAACATGAGAAACGGGTTCTATGAAGATTCGAACTTGATCGACTCAGTCAGACCTATCGAGCAAGTCCAACATTATGGGGCTGTTTACGGATGTCGGTATGTGTACATTATCAGCGATCAAGAGCTCGTGGTAATGCAGCTCCATTTGGCACCAGCCCCATTTCGAACATCACCCAGACCTCAACGCACTCGCCTACCACCTTCACATCAGCGGGTAACATCTTCTTCCACTATTTCGAAGCAGTTGACGGATATATCTCTCGACGAGTCATCCTTCAGAGCAAGTATTGGGCTGGTGGAATACAAGAGAATTCCTTGGAGCGCTACAAGCGGACTTACGATCAAACTGGCATTATATTGCCTTGTTCGTTTAGCAGCCGAGGATGGGAGTGATCTCAAAACTGATTACCCGCGTTTGACGTCTCAAGTCGAGTCATCTGGTACTCAACTTCTGCCATCAATGGTCCTACCGACCTCGGAGCCACGAATCATTATAGGAACATCGAGCACTGTCACCAGCACACTCCAAACAAGCAATGAAGCGGCGGCCCAATTTTACGATGTCACTGTACAATGGAACAAAGCTCGTACTGGTTACGTATACCAAGACAATTACGGCAAATGGGTCTTCGATGACTCAACATCCAATTGGAAGCAGATTGGGAACCAAATCTACAAATTCCAGGGAGCCCCGCCGTATGCGCGCTCATCCATACCCCATTGATTTTCTTGTCACAAGGTTCATCTACTATTCAACATAGGATGGTGCGACAGAATCCAGTCATTGTGATTTCGCCCGTTCAACCAACACGGAAATCAACTATTTATGATCTAAAGATGTCTAGGCTCGATGCAATTTTCTTATGTTCATTATCTAAATTGTAAATTCTTATTTTCTCAAAACTATCTGTTGATAAGATATCATTTTGGGTTTCACTTTATATTATATCCTAGGATGAGAGGGAGATTTACTAGGTCTTGATACTAGAGAAACTTTGAGACTGGTATTGAATGGCTTCAATTTCCGCCCGCAATTAATACTCTTGGGCCCGTGACTGGGAAGACTGCGCCCACAGTTTCACCACTAAGGGATCTCTCAATC
>NW_015971200.1:0-1071 GCF_000769745.1 Penicillium expansum
ATCCTTCAAAAGACAGTGTGGCAAAAAAGAAGGATAGCCTGGGGATGCGAATGGCCAGTAACGAACTGGATAGCAAAAGGAATTAATTGACTATCGTAACAATATTTTATTAATCAAAATTAAAATTATGAAACAGTTAATCACTATGCTGATGATCGTTTTATCAGCTTTTGTGTCAAATGCGCAAGATGTTATTACGCTGAAAAGCGGCGAAACCATCAATGCACAGGTTTCTGAAGTTGGCATTAATGAGATTAAATACTATAAAATCGACAATCTGAAAGGCCCTTTATATGTGGCAGCTAAATCGGATGTGGCGCTGGTTGTGTACAAAAACGGAAGCAAAGACGTTTTTACATCTTCCGCTGCAAATAACCCAACTGTAGCGCAGCAGCCAAATACAGTAATTGTGGAACGTCCGGTTAGAAGAAGAAATTATTGGGGAAGTAAATGGTTTTACCCTTTAGTTACAACGCACGTTGACTTGGGGCATCATGGCGGCCGCNACGCACGTTGACTTGGGGCATCATGGCGGCCGCTATGGAGGACATTATGGTGGCCATCATAGCGATCATGATTAAGATTTAACCAAAGAAAAGTTAATCCGTATTGAGTTTTTTTCTGCTGATAATATAAGTATCAGGTGAGAGAAAATGGTAAACAATGAAAAAAACAATTCTTTTTTTACTGATTGCTGTGACGATGATCATTACTTCCTGCTATACACACCATCACACTGTTAAATGGACACATCAGCGACATGGAAACAGGCATCTTGATATGGGTCACCATTAACATATAATGAATCGGAAAATGGGAACTGGTATATAAAAAGAAATCTCTATGTTACAGATTTTAGACTTAACACAAAAGAATATCATAGCCACGAGGGCAAATGATTTGCTCGGGATAAAGGATTACGAAAAAATCCATCCATTTATACATAACATTATCAATGCCGGCAAAAAAGTCCGGTGGTATTTTGAGATGGACGACAATACTAATTCAGAATCCACAGGGTTTTGGGAGGATGGTGTTATTGAAGTCAATTATGGAAAGATGAATTTTATG
>NW_015971193.1:0-1604 GCF_000769745.1 Penicillium expansum
CCCCCCCTTTCGAGCTAGGGGCCTGACCTAAAAGCCCGAAGCCCGCTACAAGCTTTAGGAATAGGCCCGAAACCCGACCCTTTTAAGGGTCGAGTCGGGTCGGGTTTCGGGCTTTTCGAGCTTTGCGGAAGTCTAGTAAAAGGTCTAAGCTTAATTCCTATTTAATCTATAAATAATTACTATATATTTAATATAAATAGCTTATCTTTATCTAATATAATCTTATTTAATAATCTATAATTTATAATTATATATATAAATATAATATTTACTATCTAGTTAATATTAATAGTTTTAGTAATTAGAATTATATAGGTATACTTAGTAAGTCTATTAACTATAATTATAATCATATTATATTATCTTTTAAAGATTAGTAACTTTATAATAAAGTCTATTATAATTTATTTCTATAGATTTATTAATATCTCTAATAATTATAATTCTCTATAAAAGAAGTATTATATAGGTTTATTCCTTTAATATATATTTAGAAAATAATAGTTTTTTCTACCTCTATATATTTATATAAGAGATTATTATAATATTATTATATAACCTTATTTCTTAATTTATTTAAGATATATATTAATTTATATATATAAGTCTTTATCTTTAATTATATATTATTACTTATATTTACCTAGGCTATAGTAATATCCTTAATATCTATAGATATCTATATATCCTCTATATAACTTATAGATATAATATACTACCTAATATCCTTTATATATTTAAAGATATCTAGTAGATATAAAATATACTAAATATACGAAGTATTATAACCTTTTTAAATATATATTATTTATATAGATTCTCTTATATTTATTAAGTAACTATACTATAATTAAAGTTTTTAATTTATAGACTAATTTTTATTATTTCCTAATATAGACTATTAAAGATTAATTTTAAATCTATTAGGTAACCTTAGTTATTTCTAAATCTACCTTAATTATCCTTATATACCTTTATTTATTAATATTTCTAGAAGGTTATTATCTTCTTTATTAAAAGCCTTAAATAATTATTTCTTTAATTATTTATATTATAGCTATCTACTTTAATTAGCTTTCCTACTATCTAAATTATTCTTATAGCTCTTTATCTATTATATATCTTTAATATTAGGCTTTTAATCCTTTTTTTATTATTATTTATTAATTTAAAGGTTTAAGTTAAGGTATTAGTTTCTAAGTTTAATCTAATAATATAGCTTTTTTAGTAAAAAGATATTCTTTTATAATTCCTATTTCTTTCTACTTAATCTTAAACTTAGTAATAAACTAATAAAGTATTAACGTATTTCACATACGAGCTGCGCACACAAGCAAGCTGCGTACCCCACCCAACCCATTAAATTTAAATACATTTATCTTAACCATAACGCTATTAAATTAATTTAACTAACGGAGTGGTCTATCTAGATATATTTCTCTTCTATACCCTAGTAATCTGTATATTCTATACCCCTAGGGGGGCTATATACATAGCTAAATAGTCGATTCTCTAGGTATATTAGGGCTGGGGGGAAGTGCTTTAGTTACTTCCTATTGCTATATAATTAATATAGATACTTTTTAAACTAAGAGGCCTTCTTC
>NW_015971194.1:0-1723 GCF_000769745.1 Penicillium expansum
ATTCCGCGATACTCGAGTTTGTATGGTGATAGAGGCGTCAAACTGCATCAACACCGCTAATCTCGATTCCGTAGGAGTTCTGCCAAGTCAAGCGCTCGAGAATCATTTGCATGCACGGAATCAATTAGGGTTTAGCGTTAAACTAGACCCAATTACATGTCAATTATGAAGGATTAACTTGGATTTTCAACAGAATCGTTCTTATAGATTAGAGGTGTTCAATATGCTTTCGGGTTGCTGCTGTAACGCATTAAAGTCTATAATAATTACGCATAATCGGTCTTCTAGAGTACCAAAAGGCTAGAAGTACTATCAATATATCCCCATCTATCTCACCGATTGACTCCTCATTTATAGTCGGCAGCGAAAAATTGGAACACATTTCTGGGGAAGAAATATCGGTCCGGAGGAACCGTTGTCCGTTGCAAAAGCAGGGGAAGGAGTTGGAAAAAGGTCGAAAGGTTTTAAATGAGAGGAGGAGGCAGAGAGAGTATAGGGTGAGTGATAAGCTAGCGCTTAATGTGGCACCAGATTGGTGGGAATAAACCAGCCCTAACATATAAAATGTATATTGCTAAGTCAAAAGAACATTCAAATAGCCAGGGTGGAACGTGAAGAAAAGTTGTGTGTATTAAAATTAGTCTGCCCACTTTCGTTTCTTGGGCGATTGCCGCCTAGGGCGCCAACAATGCGTGTCAACGAGATGATAGGTAAGCTCCTCTAGGCTTTCAAAGTGCGTGGTGCACGCTGGATGCTTGCAGTCGAAATCAAGTTTGAGTTCTTTCAAATGATCTTCAATATGGGAGTACCACTTTGTTGATAAGAGGACGAATTGTAACATTCTCTTTTCCGGTTTCTTTCGCTTATCACCCAGACAAAACGGACATAGCCCTGGCTTTATGGGTGCGTTCCGAAATACCATCGGATCACAACGGAGCAAATTGCCTGGATTATCAAGATGTTCCTGGCAATGAGTCCCCCACTCCGATTCATTGGTAAACCATAGGTCGCATTCAAAGCATATTTCTGCAAACCCGTGCGTGGTTCTGTAATGCCTTGAGTAGCAACGGTAGAGATGTAACCATTTTCGGTGATCCTCAAATCTATTTGAGTCAGTGATAGGAAAATTGTATATTCCCATTGCTAGCACGACATACTCTTTCATGGACCTTCCACAGACACAAGCCTGGCCTAGGGGGCTGAGGCTATCGAGGTATGAAACTGTATTTGTCTCGCTGCAGAGAGACTCTAATGCCTGTAGGATTCTTCTTCCATCCAAACTGCGGAGGCTGAGCTTACAAGGCAATTTGCGAGCCAAGAAGTCTCTATGAGGCATTACCTTCCTCCTATAGTGAAACATGGTCTCTGTGTAAATACTTCCATGTTGCTTCCCTGATTGCGCCTGGACCTTTCGGAGCTCTTCATTATAAAGGCTCCGTTTTTCATTATAGGCTCGCTTTTGCTTCAGTTGAATTTCGTGTTTTTCTTCCGGTAAGGCGTTTAAGAGTAGCGAGCTCAACTTTGCCATAGTTTGGTCAAGTGCATGAATATCTTCTCGGGCAAGAAACTCATACTCGGCTTTCGCAGGAAGGAGCTGTGATAAAGCGGAATTGCGGTAAAGACCCATTCCCCGCCGGTTCTGGATATGCTCTTGCCGGCTAGCAATTCCGAGGTAGTTTGCTGGTCCATCAACCTCACTAAGAGGATGTGCGTACGACTTTCC
>NW_015971195.1:0-5856 GCF_000769745.1 Penicillium expansum
GGACCCTCCTTAGCGTCTTGGCGGGTCCAAATGGAGGGTCACTGCTAGGTCTACTAGAGAGCGATCCTACCTATATAGCTAGGCTCTATTAGTAATAGCGTAACCTAGATTAAGGGTTAGATTATAATATAGATATTAATAAATAGCTTATTAACTAGGAAATAGTCTAAAAATGGTATAAGAGAGCAAAAATAACTAAGGCCGATAATACTAGTAGTTAATTCCTTAATACTATATTAGTTATATTACCTAGCTTTTATAAAACCTAGGTCTTAAGACTATAAGATAAGAGCGATATACCTTTTACTAAGTTACTTAACCGGTATAAAGCCTACTAGAATATTACCTATAATAAGCTAGGAGTTTAAAAAGGTATCTTAAAAGTAGCTTTTTTAACCTAGTAAGGTTATAAAGAAGCTAAATAAAGGAAAGAAATACTAATATAGAAAAGACCCTACCCTTATAAGAAGCCTAATACTAGGTATTCTCTATAGAAATATTAGGATATATACCCTAATAATAGACTACTATTATATAATCCTATATAAGTATTTAAATAGAAATAGGATAAAGCTATAAAGGCTAACCCTACCTAGAAAACCTTTATAGATAGTAAGTATATAGAGATAATAAAGAAGAAAGGAGTAAGCTCTTAATAAGTAAATACTACCTTTACTAATTAGGTATATAGTTTCTTCTTAGCTGAGGTAAGTAACCTAGTAGTAAGTAAGCTAGTAGTAAATAAGCTAGTAGCAAGTAAGCTATTAAGAAATAAGAGAAATAACTTCTCTACTACTATTATATCTACTTAAAACTATATCTAAACTAATAATATTAAACCTATTAGAAAGAGGTAGGTTATTAATACTAATATATAAATATATATATATATAATAACTAAGGGTTATTTATAACTTTCGAAGATATACAGAGTAGTATTAAAGTAGGAGATATAGAAATAATTATTAATAGGGTAGGTACTATAGTTATATATAGTATTAGTCTTATATTAAAGAAAGTAGTTAGGATAGAGTTATATAATATTAAATACTTACCTAATTTCTATAGTAATCTAATATCCTATAGATTAATAATAAAGAGTAGGTTATTAGTAAACTTTAGGATAAACTATATTAAAATAATAGCTAGAGAATTAGTATACTAAGTATACTAAGATTAAAAATTAACCTAGTTAATATAGCCGAAAGGGATTTAATACCTAAAATTAATACTAGATAACTTAGTATTTATAACTAAGATTAAGAAATTAGCTTAAGAACCTAGATCTAAAGGATCTATATAGATCTAGTATAGGCGCCTAAGCTATATTAGTTAATAATATATTACTAAACTAATAGAGATAACTAATAGGATTACTATTAAGAGTAACCCTAGTAAAGAATAGTAGGTATATAAAGCTTATTAACTAGTAGATACCTTAAGGTAGATCTCTTACTAGAAGATAGGCTAAGTATATAGAATAATTAGATAGGTCTATTTTAACCTAGTATAAAATCAGCTAGCTTATAATAGCTATATCTAGTTAATATATTTCTATCTAGATAGTATTAAATATTACTTTATCTTTATATATATTAAGAAAAATAACTACTAAATAGCTATTAAGAAGTTCTTAGTATTAGTTAAGAACTAGTTAAAGATAGAGATTAGAGTATTCTACTATAATAATAAGTATAATACTAGATAAGAAATAGAATTAATAATTAAAGCTAAAGGATATATAATTAAGTATTCTCTACCTAGCTTACTAGAAATAAATAGTCCTACTAAGAGATCTAGGGAGATAGTAATATAAACTACTAGAGTATTAATTAATAATATAGAGCTTCCTTATAACCTATAGCCTAAAGTAATATATATAATAGTATATATCCTAAATAGGATACTAACTAAAGTTTATAATAAATAGATTATACCTTAAAAAGAGCTTATAAAATATATAATACTAAATAGTATATAATACCAGACTATTAACCTATTAAATATAAGGTTATATAGCTACTTAATATACTTAAGAATTATTAAGAGAGTATAGTTAGATAAGATGATACCTAGAGTAGAGATAGGATATCTTATTAGGTATATCTCTAAGAACCTATATAAAGTATAGTTCCTTTATAAAGGTTAAACTAGTATAAGAAGGGTCGATATTATTAGGGATACTATATTTAATAAATTAAGGCAGTATTTAAAGGTAAGGCCGAGTCCTAATAAAGAAAATACTAATAGTACTATAATAGATAGGCTAGGTATAGGTATATAGCTAAAGGTACTTACTAAAGAAGAAGCCTAGGCTGAAATTAGTATCTAGATATAAATACCTAAATTAATAGCTAGGATTGCTTTAGCTAATAAAACTAAACCTACTAAATCAGGAAATAATAAAGTTATTAATAGAACAGCTACTATTAATAATATAGTTAATAAAATAAGAGAGAGAGAGATAGATAAAAGAGAGAGAACCCTAATCTAGGTAGATACTAAAATAGTATTTAGCTTACCTACCCTATAGTCTAATATTAGACTAAGGGATCTAATAAAGAAAGATTAAATAAAGAGAGAGTAAATATATAGGATACTAGGCAGTTTTATATAGCCCTCTCTATCCTTTCTATCCTCTCTATCCTCTCTATCCTCTCTATCCTCGTTATTATCGCTATTATTAGTTCTATAACTATAAATAGCCTCAAAATCACTAAATCTATTAATTTTATTAAGATTAGCCTACTAAGAAACCATCTAATTATTACTAGATCTAATCTCTATTATACTGTTAGTTATAACTAGGGGGGTAGAATAAGAAGAGGTTAATAAAGAAGAAGAAGAGATAGAGCGCTAGCTCTAGTAAGAAATAGTATACTCGCTATCCTAAGTATTATTATCCTAAGTATTATTATCCTATTAAGCACTAAGAGATATATCTAGAGATATTAATATATTAAATATTATCACTAGTACTAGATCTAGGAAACTAAGAGCAGATCTAGACTATACTATATACCTCTTAATCGATAATAAACCACTAAGCCTACTATATATATTTATAATAAGTATAAGTAAGCGATTTAATATTAAAAAGCTCTCTTAAGATAAGATACTACTACTACCAGAGACCTAGAATTAGATAATAAGTCACCCTTTTAGTAAGGAATTTATAGTAGCTATAAGATTTAAGATATAGACTCTAATTAAAAAGGAGATATTCTTATAGGTTCTAACCTTAAATAAGAGAGATATATAAGTCTTACCCCTAAAGTAAGTATTTATATATAAATTTAATATAAATAGCGTACTTAAGAAGTTTAAAGTATAAATATATATCCGCAGAGATCTTTAATAGATATCTACTAAAGAGAAAAGAGCCGCTATACTAGCTATTAAGATAGTAAGAGTAATATTTATATTAGTAGCAGCCTTTAACCTTAATATAAGATAGTGAGATATTATTATAGCGTTCTTAAACTTAGTCTTATAAGGTAAGGTATATATTAAGTACCTACTAGGATTTAAATAAGAGGGCTATTACTAGCTATTATACAGAGCTCTCTATAGATTACGCCTATTATTAAGACTATAGTAGTAAGAAGCGACCTAGGTACTAGTTAAACTAGGCCTAATTCCTATCCCTAAGGATCCCTATATCTTTATAATAGATAGGATTATTATCTTCTTCTATATAGATAATATTATTATTATTAACTACCTAGATCCTATATATACTAAGAAAGCTATATAATTAGATCTAGATATTAAGAAATAGTAGGAATTAAAAGAACTAGATACTAGTTAGTTCTTAAATATCTATATTATTAGAGATAAAGACTAGAAGAAACTATAATTATATTAAAATAGCTATATTAAGAGTATAGCGATAAAATATAACCTTATTATTATAAAAAACGTAGGATTACTATTAGAAATTAAACCTCTAGTCCCCTATAATAGAGTAGCTATACTAAGTTAGATTTATAGTTTCTAGGCTAAAGTAGGATCTACTTAGTATACTACTACTATTATGAGACTAGATACTATAAAAATAACCTTTAAAGTGGCTAAATTCCTAATAAATCCTAGTCCTAAATATATTAATACTGTGGATTAGATTATCTAATACTTATACAAAACTAGGTTTTAGGCTATCAAGTATAGAATTAGAAACTATATAATAACCGAAACAGGCCTTACTAGACCTGGCAGTGACCCGCGGGTGACCCTCACAACCCTTAAACCGCCCCGCTACTAGGGCGGTTTGAGGGTCTAACCTTCCGACCCTAAGGGTTATCTACCTAGAGGTTAGACCCTCGGAGGGTCGTTAAACGAGATAAACAGGCAAATCTCGTAATATATATAATTTATATAGATTTGCCCTATATTTTTAAGTATCCTGATTATATATCCGAAGTTCTTTAATATTAATTTTTAGTGATATATTATTATAAAAACTTATATTATATTCTTAAATCTAGTTCCTATCTACTAGACTATTATATATCTATTAAGCCTTTTTAAAACCTTCTGAACTCTTCTAGATAATTAAGGGAGAGGAATTTCGCCCTCTTTATCTATACTATCCTTAGTACTAGATTATATCTTATCGCCTTCGCTTAGTAAGCTATTTCTTTATCTCCTCCTAAGTATAATATTAGGTAATAGTTATAAAGTAAGTAGTAACTAACTTTCTTTAACTATATCTTCCTTAGTATTACTGATTAGTTTAAATAAGGTAGTAACTATACTACTTACCTCTATTAAAGCTATAATCTCCTAGGAAGATAGGTACTCCTAAAGAATCAGCTGCTAACTTTCTTATAGATTAAACCTTATTATATATATAAATATTATAATATCCTAGATTATCTTTAGCTTTAGTAAGCCTTACTAGTAATAATAAATATTATATACAGAGTTAAATAGTTACTCTATACCTATATTAGTAGCTAGGATAGATATAATATTATAGGTAATACTTATAAGAATCGGCTATTTATATTAGTTTTCTTTCTAAAATATATAAGGTAATAAACGCTATAGGGCTAGATATTTATTAATATTAGTTAGATATAAAGGATAAGGATAGATTATTAGACTTACTAAAATTAAAATATTAAGTTAACTTATCCTCCTATAGAGCGATAGACTACTAGGAGTTATTTAACTCTAATATAGATTTAAGCTTAGATATTCTAACCTTAGATAATAGACTACTTAGCGATAACTAACTATCCCTAATATTAAACTACTCTTTATAGCGCTTAACCTAAATCTTAAGACTACCTTAGTAAATATCCTTCTAGCTAGCTTCACTAGGATTATCTAATTCCTATTCCTTTAATAAGAAGAATTAAAGCTTTTAAAATAGAGATAAAATTATACTAATAGTATAAAGATACCTATTAATACTATCTATATCCTTATAGTATTTTAAAAGCTTTTCTAATATAGCTTTAAAGACAGATTATATAAGCTATTTCTATAGAACTTTCTTCCGCTAAAGTATAACAATTATCTTCTTAAGATAGTTAAAAAGGCGGTTATATATACTAAAGATAAGGTAGATACTTAAGTCTTTAGTCCTAAAAATAAGACTTATAAACTTATAGAATAGTTTAAGAATAAAGAGTAGATATTTAATCTACCTTTATTCTCCTAGGCTTAATATAAAGTAAGGCTACTTATACTATAAGTAGAAGGTATTAAATACTAATTATAGTCTCTTTACTCGCTAGAGTATTAGGAAAGTTAAATTCTATTATATCCTAATATCTTAGATTAGAATAAGCTTAGGCTTTTTATTCTAAAGAGTATAAAATATATCCTACCGCTATAGGTTTATAT
>NW_015971196.1:0-2321 GCF_000769745.1 Penicillium expansum
TACTAGTATTATATATAGATATATATATTTACTCTATATATATACTTTCTAATTTATACCTTATAGTTTTGATTTTATTTTTCTATAGTAAAAACCTATATCTTACCCTTTTTTTAAATTAAATAGTACTATAACTAGATAAATTACCTTATATATTATTTTAATCTTTATAATTAATATATTTATATAGGTATTATATAATAACTTAATATATTATCTACTTTCTAACTAAGGTTAGAAAAGTAGACTTTAGGTAGTTATATAGAATAAAGGGATAATATAGACCCTAAAATATATTATATTATAGTATTATTATAGTAGTACTATAAGAGTATTATAATATTATAGTAGAGCTATTATAAGAATTAGAGGTAAGTAGTTAATAGATATTAAGATCTAGTTTTATAATCTATCTACTACTATATTAATATAAAGTATACTCTCTCTATTTATTATTAATTATATTAGTTATAGATTTTATTTAAATAGGCTATTTATACTTTCTATTTCCCCTTTTATCTTATATTATATATCTATATATACTATTTACCCTTAACCTTTAATATATTATATTTTAGATAATACTCTAAGGCTAGCCCTTTTTTATAGGTATTTTTATTATAAATTAGATATCTAAACTACCTTACTAACTATAACTTTCTTTTATATAATTTAATATATAATCCTCTTATTCCTAATTAGTTAATTAGCTAATAAATATTAAATCCTTAAGCCTTTTTAATCTTTAATATTTTAGAATTCTAAGCTCTATATACTATTATTACTTTAATAACCCTTAAATAAATTAGCCTTAAAGCTAAAAAGCTTTAAGTATACTATATAAAGATAAATAAAATATAATTTATTAAATAGTAGTAATATATTATATATATCTAATAAACTACTTTATAATATAAAGTAAACTTTAAAGTAAATTATATATTATTATATTAAGAATACTTTAATTAGGTTATATACTATTAGACTAGATAGCTAATAGTACTTTATTAATAATATAGAAAGGTAATTCTTTATTTATTATAATCTAAAGGTTTTTACTTATTAAAAAAGTACTATAAGAGTAAGACTTATTAGTAGAGTAAAAAGAGTTCTTCTTTTTAATAGATATTAAGATAATTATTATAATTTATAGTAATATATCCTATTATCTTTTAAAATAAACTATATACTAATTTAATATATCTTAGTCTAAATATCCTTTAAAGTAGAAGATTACTTTTAATACTAAAGATTAAGAATAAACTTAAATTAAATTAATTATAATATATTAGCTCCCTTTTTAGTTCTTTAAAAGGCTAGAAATATTTAAATTTATTTAATTTACTTACCTCTTAAAAAATATACCTCTAATCTTAACTCCTAAGATAGTATAATATTACCTATAAATAATAATTAAAAGGGATTAGTAAAAGGCCCTTTCTCTTTTATTAAAGAATATTAAGCTTTTAATAGTATTTAACTACTAGGCTTTATCTTTTTAATAAGTATTTATAGTAATTATTAGCTATTTTATAGACTTTAACTAGAATTATTATAAGATACTATTAGACTTTAAGCTAATATATAGTTAGTATATTAGTAGTTATTTAAGTAAGATATTATAAGATATATTATAGTAGTATAAGATTATTAATAAAGTACTTATAGTAATTATTAATAATACCTCTAATAATAAAATATTTATAAAGAGTCTTTATTAATTAATTAAATAGTTTAATCTTCTAAATAGTATATAAATTATATAAATTCTATACTTTATTTATATAATTTAGCTTAATTTAAAAGACCTCTTTAGAATAATAAAAGCTAATTTAAATAATAATACTACTAATACTATCTAATTAAAAGAAAAGAATAAGTTAGTTCTTTAAAAGGCTAAATCTAAAAAAAGAATTATCTATATACTTATAAAAGTTAGTTATTTAAAATCTTTATTAAAGTATATTTATACTATTTTTAAATCTATACTTTTATAGTTTATATTAATACTAGTCCCTAATAATAAAAGTTTTTTCTAATATTATAAGACACTAAGCTAAAACTTATACTAATATAAGATATATATAGACTTCGGCATAACCCACTCTAACCCGGACCTAACCCAACCCAACCCAACCCAAAATGGGTTTTGGGTCCATTACTTCGACCCAACGATGGGTTTTAGGTTATAGCTCATAACCCAAAACCTATTAGGTAACCCATTAGGGCCCCAATATAGTATAAACCAGACAAATAGACTTCTAGCGTATAACTGTATAATTAATACATTTTTTGCTTATAATATTAAGTATTTTACTTAC
>NW_015971338.1:0-1163 GCF_000769745.1 Penicillium expansum
TTATCTTTAGCTTTAGTAAGCCTTACTAGTAATAATAAATATTATGTATAGAGTTAAATAGTCGCTCTATATCTATATTAGTAGCTAGGATAGATATAATATTATAGGTAATATTTATAAGAATTAGCTATTTATATTAGTTTTCTTTCTAGAATATATAATATAATAAACGCTATAGGGTTAGATATTTATTAATATTAGTTAGATATAAAGGATAAGGATAGATTATTAGACTTACTAGAATTAAGATATTAAGTTAGCTTATCTTCTTATAGAGCGATAGACTACTAGGAGTTATTTAACTCTAATATAGATTTAAGCTTAGATATTCTAACCTTAGATAATAGACTACTTAGTAATAACTAACTATCTCTAATATTAAGCCGCTCCTTATAGCGCTTAATCTAAGTCTTAAGACTACCTTAGTAAATATCTTTTTAGCTAACTTTACTAGGATTATCTAATTCCTATTTTTTTAATAAGAAGAATTAAAGCTTTTAGGATAGAGATAAAATTATACTAATAGTATAAAGATACCTATTAATACTATCTATATCCTTATAGTATTTTAAAAGCTTTTCTAATATAGCTTTAAGGGTAGATTATATAAGTTATTTCTATAGAACCTTCTTCTACTAAAGTATAGTGATTACCTTCTTAAGATAGTTAAAAAGGTAGTTATATATATTAAAGATAAGGTAGATACTTAAGTCTTTAGTCTTAGAAATAAGACTTATAAATTTATAGAATAGTTTAAGAATAAAGAGTAGATATTTAATCTACCTCTATTCTTTTAGGCTTAATATAAAGTAAGGTTATTTATATTATAAGTAGAAGGTATTAAATATTAGCTATAGTCTCTTTACTTACTAGAGTATTAGGAAAGTTAAATTCTACTATATCTTAATATCTTAGATTAGAATAAGCTTAGGCTCTTTATCTTAGAGAGTATAAAATATATCCTACTATTATAGGCTTATATTAATATAAATAGTAAGGTTATAAACCTAAAAGAGATATTAGTATATAAAAGTAATACTTAGAATATAGTATACCTTATTAAGTATATCTACGATCTTATACTTTCTTTAACATATATATAATACCCTTATATAATCATTAGACTAGTTTAACTTAGTAGTATTATTACTTAGGGATACCTT
>NW_015971340.1:0-3124 GCF_000769745.1 Penicillium expansum
TAGAGTTAGTAAAATAGGTATAAATAATAGTTATTTATTATATAAGCGAGTTATATATCTATTTTAGGTAACTTTATATAATAATAGGTATTATAGGTATACCCGCTGTAGGTATACCTATAGGCCTTAGGCGTTATAGATAGGCACTCGAAAATCTAAATAGCCTAAGGCCTACTGTGGACAGGCCTTAGGTACCTCCTAGGTAACCATAGACAGGCAATGTCGCAGTCTATTTCTAACTAATTATTCTAATTATACTTAATATATAGATATAGTCTTTATGCTATATATTAATTTATAATCTTACTTTAACTATCTATCTAGGAATAGTAAGCTATTAATAGTCTCCTCCAATTCTAAGGATTTAATAAAATTTAGTCTAGAATTCTAAAATAAATTAACCTTCTCTATCTAATATAATTATTTCTAGTATCTCTATTACTTAAATAATATTATTAATAAAAAGTTAGGCTATCTTCTTAGTATCTATATCCTTATAATAAGGGATAGATATTAGTCTCTTATTTAGATAGTTAACTATTATAAAAACTATATTATACCTATATTAGTCTTTTAGAAATAAATAGAAATCTATTAGTATATATTATTATAATCTTTTAGGAACTAGAAGAGGATAGAGTAGTCTAGGGGTCTTATCTCTCTATACCTTTATTTATTTATAGATTAAATAGTTATTAATATAGTATTTTATATCTATAGCCTATCTTAGCTAATAGTATTAAATTAAGATTAGTTTTTTTAATTTCTTAATTCTAAAGTAAGCTATTAATAGCTATTAATATATATTATCTAGTAGTTTTATATATAAATCTTATTTATTTAGAACTTCTAGTTACCTTTTATATAAGAGTAACTTCTTTTTATAGAGTTTATTTTTAGTTATTTATCTTAATAATTTATTAAAATTTATTAAGTTTAGTATTATAATAATTTACTTCCTTTACTTATTTAGTAATTTCTTAGGTTTATAGTTCTTTAGGACTAATAAGGGCTAGGTTAACTAATTAGACCCTTTTATTAAGATAATCCTTTAGTAATATAGTAAACTATTAACTATTATTAATATAGAGTAAATCGTTTTATAAAAGTATATCTATAATAATATTCTTCTTACCTAGGTAATACTTTATTAGAAAATAGAATTATAAGAGAAATTTACTCTATCTTATTTATTACTAATTTATCTATTAGGTTATTATAAAGTACTTAAAAGATTAATAATTAGTAAGAATCTTAAAATAGTCTTTTTATAAAAGTCTTTTAAGTTTTAGTTATTATTCTTATAATATATAAATAATTACTAAGAGTTCTTTATCTTATATTTTATAGTTTAATTCTATAGGTTATATTATTTTTAAGTAAAATACTACTAAATATTAGAAATTATTATTTTTATAGTATTAAGATAAGACTACTCTTAAAATACTATTTAAGGTATTTATTTTAACCTTTATATATTTAGTAGGATTATAATACTAAAAGACTAGTATATTAATTAATTTCTTTTTTAAAAGTAAGAAAGTATTTTTATAATTAATAGACTATTTAAATAGGATATTTTATCTAGTTAGTTAGTATAAGAACTTTAAAATAATATTATATCTTTAGATAAATTATTAATAGAAATTATAGAATCTAAGGAATAACTAAACTCCCTTTATAATAGTAAGTATTATCTATAACTATATTATACTAATCTTCTTAAGATTAATTACTATCCCTTTAATACTTATAATAAATCCTAAGAACTTAGTTTTATCTATAAAGAACTTATATTTAAGTAATATTACTTAAAGACTAGCTTTTTTAAATATTAGAATATTTCCTTTACCTATTAATAGTAATTATCTATATTTTTACTATAAATAAAGATATTATCTATAAAGATAATTATATATTTATCTATATATTCTCTAAGAATACTATTTATAAATCTTTAGAAAGTTACTAAGCTATTTATTAGCCTAAATAGTATAATCTTATATTTAAATAATCTATATCTTATATAGAAAGTAGTAAATTCTTTAGCTTTTAGGGTTAGGTAAATTCTATAGAAGCTTTATTAAATATTAAGTTTTATAAAAATCTTTACTTTATTAGTTTATTATAATACCTTATTAATTAAAAGTAAAGAGTAATAGTCTTTTTTTATAATTATATTTAGCTTTACAAAATCTATATAAAACTAAAGTCCTCTACTTAGTTTCTTTACTATTAAGATTAGTAATATATAAGAGATAGAACTAAAAATAATAAAGTCTTTCTTTAAATTATTAAATATATACTTCTTAGTAGCTTTTAGTTTATTAAAAGAGAGTTTATAAAGAGGGTAATAATATAGTATAGCTTCTATCTCTAAGATAATATTATAATCTACTTTAGTTCTATAAAGTAGTAGTTTATCTAATTTCTTTTTTAAAAAGACTTTAGTTAGGTTATAATACTCTTTTAGAAGAGTATATAGAATTTCCTTAATTTTAGGATCCTTAATTAGAATACTTTTTGCTTAAATAATATAGTTAATCTTATCAAGCGAAGTAGAAAAGATTTTAACTTATTTATCTACTTTCCTTTTTTCTTAAGGATAGTTAAATCCTATCTATCTAATAATACTTATATTAATTAAAGGAAGCTCTTTAACTACCTCCTTATTCTAAGGAATAATTACTCTAACCTTATTATTTAAATTTTAAATTATTTTCCTCTATTCCTCTATATACTAGTATCTATATTACTATTCTTTAGTATATTAGAATTTATTTATTTTAGCCTTTTTCTAGTCTTTTTATTCTACATATTAATCTTATTAATCTATATTAATCTAGTAACTACTATTAAGTCTAAGCTTTTAAAGTATAATAGTTAATATTAGGACTACTAACTTATTTATAATATTATTAAAGAATATATTTTTCTATAGTTAAATTATTTAGTATTATTAATAGTTAAGTAGGATATTATTCTCTATAAACTATTTCTATCTAAGGATTAAATTTAGACTTCTGCACAACCTAGTTTAGGTCGAAGGTCTCAACCCAGACCTAACCCAGACCTAGTAACTAGGGCCCTAGAAAACCTAGTATAGCCCTAGTTCGACCTAGTT
>NW_015971163.1:0-2371 GCF_000769745.1 Penicillium expansum
AACCTTCTACTAATTCTATACTCTTTTACTTATATTAGCCCTAATAAAAAGAGATATATATTTTATAATAATATAGTATATAAAGAATAGGTTAAATAGTAGCTATAAACTAACTATAAATAGAAAAGTAAGATTTCTTAAGATTTAAATTATAATTTAAATATATAAAGTAACTTTAACTAAGTTACCTATATTAAAAATAATATATTAAAGGTAATATATAGACTTCCGCAAAGCTCAAAAAGCCCGAAACCTGACCTGACTCAACCCTCAAAAGGGTCGGGTTTTGGGCCTGTTCCCAAAGCTCGCAGCGGGCTTCAGGCTTTTGGGTTAGGCCCCTAGCTTGAAAGGGGGGGGCCCCCCGAGCCCCCCCTTCGACTAAATAATACAAATATGCTAATTTCTTGTGACTACACAAATAATATAGGAATTCCTAGTAATTTTGAGTATTTTGATTATATTATTTACTTCAAATTTAAGAAATCATTAATTTATTTAAGTATATATTAATATATTATGATTAATTCCAGTATAAACTAATAAGACTAATATATATCATCCTCTATATACTTCCTTTTCCTCCCTAATAGACTACGACATCCCCCGTCCATAGGCACCTAGGAGGTACCCAAGGCCTATCTACAGTGGGCCTTAGGCTATTTAGATTTTCGAGTACCTATCTATAACGCCTAAGGCCTACGGGTATACCCACAGCGGGTATACCTATAATACCTACCACTGTATAAAGTCACCTAAAATAGATATATAACTCGCTAACTTTGTATAATAAATAACTATTATTTATACCTATTTTACTAACTCTATATAAAATAGTAGTTTTAATCTATAATATCTATAAATTTTACTAAAATATCTATATATATAAGAAACTAGTATATATATAATATAACTTAGAATAAAATTTTAATTAAAATATATTATATTATATAGTATTTTTATTAACTTATTAAATTATACTATAATAGTTTAAAGATATATATTTAAGTTAGTAGTATATACCTAGTATTTTCTATAAGTAAAATATTATTTATAGATTCTATTTTATCTCTTACTTTAATATATTTCTTATAAATAAATTAAAAGATAATTAGTATAATTCTTATTTTATAATCTTATATTACTAAATTCTATTAATTATATTACTTAAAGATTTATATTATTATTTTAGGAGTTTTAAATCCTTTAATTATAATTTAAGATAGGTATTTAGATATATTCTTATAAATATATCTATAAATATACTTATAAATAAAGATACTTATAACTAATTAGTTTATAATATATAATAAATCTATACTTAATTTATAATCTATTAGATCTATATAAAATATCTTTTTTATTAATAATCCTTATTTTATATAATTATAAGTTATTTATTATAAATTTAGATTATTTACTCTTTTATAATTATTATATTATCTCTTATATTATATTAACTATATCTTAACCTAGTACTTATATTATAAGGCTTTCTTTATCTCTTTTAAGCTTTTAACTAAATCTTTCTTATATTATTAATATATTTAATCTTAATCTTTTTAATAGTTAATAGACTTTTATTTTATTAATAAAGTCTAAGTTTATTTAATTAGTTATTTTTAATTACTCCTTTAAATATATTAGCTTTAATTAAAGAAAGTAGTTTATCTTTTATAATATAATAAATAATATATCTAAAGTAAAGTTTATTAAATAGTAGTATATTATAGTATATAATAATAGTATTAAGATATAATAAAAGTTATAATAGGATATAAAATATATATTAGATATCTAAAAGAACTTTAACTAAATAGTATATTATATTATAAGTAAACCTTTAATTATATATTAGATATATAAGGTTATATTATTTTATTTAAATATAAAATAAAGTAATATTAATATACTTAAGTAGTATCTAATCTTAAATAAATACTAAAAGGGTAGTAAAAGTAAATTTATATAATAGTTAATTAAAGAGATTATATAGTATATATTAGTAAGTTTTATATAATTATACCTTTTAAAATAATTAATATATTATATATTAAATATTAGAGTTATTTTATAACTTAAAATTCTTAAATAATAAATAAGAAAGAGAGTAGATTAAATATCTTATTAGTCTAAACCTCCCTTTTTAGATACTTAAAAAGAAGTAATTTACTTCTTTAATTTAAATAATATAAAAGACTTTAGTAAACCTATTTTACTTTATCTTTATATTACTTAATATTAACTTAAGAAATTAATTAATAAGAAGTAATATATAATTCTTATTATCTTATTATAAGATATAAAATTTTTAATTACTTTTAACTACTAAATATTATCTTTTTAGTAAATATTTATAATAATTATAAGGTAT
>NW_015971468.1:0-3216 GCF_000769745.1 Penicillium expansum
AATTAAGGGATATCCTTAGGATCTAACTAGTAATAAAGCCTCTTAGCCTAATATTAATAAAGAGGTTAAGATATTTTAGGATATAACCCCTACTCTAACTAGATTAAGTATAGCTCTTATACTAATAGTTATCTCTAGCTCTAACTTTAGTTCTAGTTCTTATACTATTAAGCTACCTACTACTACTATTATTAAAGTATAAGCTAAGCTATAAGCTAACTAGGATTAGTATAATACTATTATCCTCTCTTATATTATATCTACCTTAGATATTATAATATCTATCTACCTCTATTAAAATAAGACTATAGCTAAGGTTTATAAAGATCTATACTAACTCTATAAGGCTAAAAATTTCTACTTAGTTAGTAATAAAGCTATTAAATAGGCTATTTAGAAATATAAACCTAGTAATAAATTAGAAGACTTTATTATAAAATAGTATTATCTTCTTATTAAGATATAAGAGGTATATCTAGCTACTAAAAGGGTATCTACTTTTTATATTATATATATATTTTTATATACTATTAGAGGTAATACTAGCTATTAATACTAGTTAAATATAATCTTTATTTATAAAGACTAGTCTTATAACTATAACCTATAATATATCTTTAGTGATTTTATTACTTCTAAAGGATATTATATTAGAAATAATTATATTTAAAGCTAATAATAGGCCTTATCTAATATCACTTTAACTAATAAGAAAAAGAAGGATAAGAAGAAGAAAGACTCTAAAAAGGACTCTAAAGACTCTAAAGATTAGATTTAGTATCCCTTTTATAAAAAAGAAACTATTTATAAACTAGCTAACTATTTCTTAAACCTTAAGAATAAAAAGGATTTAAAATCTAAGTCTACTAATAAGGCTAATACTAAACCTACTACTATAAATATAGTATTATTATTACCTAATAACCTCTAGGTATCTACTACCTATATTAATATTAACTCTATATTAGCTACTATTTTATTAAATAATACTTTAGATCTTAATATATAAATACTAGATTTAGGCTACTTAGCCTATATAATACCTTACTAAAGTATATTTTATACTTTTACTATTAAGACTTTACCTATTTATTTAACTACTAGTAAAACTTTCTATATAGAAAGCTATAATAATATTATTATTAATCTTATTAAGTTTAACTATAATATTAATAATTAAGATACTACTAAATAAATTTATATAAGAGGTATTATATTTTAGAAGGTTTAGTATATACTAAGCTTAAAGTATAGTCTTATTTTAATAAGATAGCTTACTAAAATAAGTACTATAGTAATTACTTTCTTTAAGGATTATACTAAATTAAAATCTATAATTATTAAAAAGGTTAAAGGTTATACTACTATTAATAATAATTAATACTAGCTATATATATATAAGAATACTTAAATTTCTTATCTCTATAGTCTTATAGAAACTAACTATCTTATATTAAGTATCTCTATAGTAGAGAATACTACTAATTTACTAAAAGATAATAATCTCTTTATTTTAGCCTCTAAGGTTAGTAAACTAATCTCTATCTTAATAGATCTTACTTATTATTATATCTATTATACTAGCGAATCTTAAGTTAAGAAAACTTAAGACTATATAGATAGCTTAATAATTAAAAAGAAGTTAGCTTTAACTTAGTCTTATATACTATATATTATTAATAAAAGTTATACTCTACCTTTTAGTAAGAATAAATTAATTTATATTAATCCTAATAACTTAATTTATATAGATATATAAGGCCTTATTAGTATTATATTAATTAGTAACTATAACTACTATATTATATTTATAGATAATACTTCTTATTTTTACTAGGTATTCCTAATTAAGTACTACTCTAAAGTACTAAAAAAGTTTATCTAGATTAAATAATAGCTAAAGACCTAGCTAAATTTAATAGTAAAGTATATCTTTAGTAATAATATTAAGGAATATAAACCTTTTTATAAATATATTATTATAAAAGGAGTAGTATAAGATCTAGTTCTACCTTATATATTATATTTTAATAGTATATTAGAGATTAAGAATAAGTACTTATTTAAACTAATAGTTACTATTATATTAGAGTATAAACTACTAAAATACTTATAAGGACTAATCCTCTAGGGTATTAACTATACCTAAAACTAGCTATACTATTTAAAGGTTAAGTATACTTTATTTAAAAAACTCTTTAATTATTAATTAGATCTTTCTTATCTTTATATTCTTAATTATTAATATTAGTATATAATTCTAAAAGAGCGGTATTAAATAAAGCTTTATTTATACTTTATAAAAGGGAGATTTTTTAGTTATAACTAATATAGTTATTACTAGATTTATAATACCTTTATTAAGAAGATTATTATTTCCTAAGATATTATTTTTAATAAAATACTAGCTATTTCTTTACTTAAGTATTTAGATAATCTAGATATAAGTAAGTAGTTCTTAAAGCTAGATTCTTAATATATCCTATTTAAATTTATTAACCTACTAATACTAGCTATTTTTACTAAATATTTTAATACCTACTAAACCCCTCCTCCTATTAAACTAATTAAGTAAATAAGTAATAGTTATAATATTAGAGTAGAGATATAAATTAAGGTAAGGCTAGAGGAAATCCTAAAGGAGGACCTTATTATTATAGATACCTAAGATAATCCCTTATAAATTAGTAATCTACTAGATTAAGATCTAGTATTACTAATTCCTTTATTATTACTAAACTTAGTTTATAAAGTAATTTAATTACCTAATTAAGAGTAGGTTACTCTTTAAGAACTACTAATTTAAGGTCTTTATTATTTATTAAGGATCTAAAAACCTAGCTATATTATACTTAAGTATCTTATTACTTATAGTATAATAGATTCCTATATAATAGCTCTTTTTATTTTAAATAAAGTTATACTTTTAGTATTCTCTACTATATATAATAAAGATAAGTAGGTTTCCTAGCCTAGTAAACTTACTCTTAAAGATATTAGTTATATACTTAATAACTAGGTTAATACTATAAACTATATAAAGTAAAAGAAATAGCTTAAAGCTACTTATAAAAAGCTTACTATATAAATTAAAAATAGTATATAAAGAACTATTAACTATAAGTCTAATAAGATAAATTATAAGCTATTAACTTTATACTAGGTNAAGAACTATTAACTATAAGTCTAATAAGATAAATTATAAGCTATTAACTT
>NW_015971467.1:0-11906 GCF_000769745.1 Penicillium expansum
GGCTCCGTATGCAAGTGGAAGAGAGTATTAGGGTCGGTGAGCTCGTACGGGAATGGTCCCCTATGGATGTCGAAGGCACTATCAGGATTGGAAGGTTCGCTAGGGAAAGGCTCCCCATGGATGTCGAAGGCACTATCAGGATTGGTAGGCTCGCTAGGGAATATCCCTGCATGAATGTCAAAGGAGCTTTGACGAGTTTCACGGTCGACTAGGGAAAGTCTGTCCCTAACAGCTTCCCTAGACATGAGACGATTTGGTTCTTTCTGGTGATTATCAAGGGAAAGCTGCTGGCCGTCGGGGGTAGCAGTGTCAATTTCATGAGATCTCGATGGCGGATTGATGTCGGTGGGACTTGGCTCTGAATATATCCTTGTGTCACTTGAGGAAAATATTGTGGTGTCATTATCGTCACAGTCACGTTCGTTGAAATGCTTATCAACTGTTTCAAAAGAATGATTATTTGCAGTATCGGTGGAACATGAGAACTGGGGTGTTGGGAGACTGGCATTGCCTCTGTAGTCACTCGCATTGAAAGTAGGAACGGCATGCCTTTCTATATCTGCCATGAAGATGAGAACCCTGGCCATGCTGGTTTGAGCGAGAAAATTAAAAACTCACCTGTGACATTCCCAGCGAGGCTCTCTATGGTGGGACACCATAAGAAGTTGAAAACGTGTGGAGCTAAACTCTGTAGACGTCGTTTAAGTTCTGTGTTCTTAGAGTCGTGTTGCTTGAAATTCTCGATACTGTCTTTTGAAGGTGAGACCCTTAAGTTTTTTAACCTAACAAAGTTAGCAACCTGTCATGAAAACAACACTTTATGCTGGAAGTTATAACTGACGACGTTTTGCTGACAGAATCCAACAAGAAGATGAAATAGAGATGTGAATCTGTAGAAGCCCCAACTGAACTCTCCCCAGCAATACCCCGACACAAAGCATCAATGCGTTCACCTAGCCTTGCATGTGAGGACAGTTCTTTGGTGCTTTGGGGATCTAGCACGGCTTCTGAAAGTTTCTGCCGTGTCTTTGTAGATAGTCTGTCGCACAATCGTTCCTTCAATCGGTGACATACCACAGCGAGGAAGCGCTGCTGTGTCTTGTTTATCCCATCAGACAGATCCTGTTGCTGTTTCAGAAAATCTTGGATCCCAATCCAAGGTGAAGAGATAAAGTCGGGCGCTGAAGAGCTCTTCCAGAATGACGCGATGTCATTTTCCCATTGACGTAGTTTCATCAGCAGTTCTGTTTTCTCTTCCTCCTCTGCCTCTTCCTCCTCTGCCTCTTCCTCCTCTGCCTCTTCCTCCTCTGCCTCTTCCTCCTCTGCCTCTTCCTCCTCTGCCTCTTCCTCCTCTGTCTCCTCCTCCCACTCTGCCTCCTCCTCTTCCTCCATTCCTTCTCTGGCAAGTGAATATCGTATCCTTTTCTTGTTACTGAAGTGACTGCTCTTATCACTGCCAGGCTGTGACCTTTTCTTCCCTTGCCGTACCCTATTGCCAACCGGATCCGGACTATCATCATCTATCTGCATCCTATCGTCATCGTTTGCATCGAGTCTCTGCTTGAGGATGTAAGGAACATGATGCCAAGCCCGCTGAAGAATTACAATCTCCTACAAAAGTGTGAATAAATAGGCTTGGATATACTAAGATTGGCAACTGACCTTTGATGAGAAAGAAGAGAGATCAATACTAGTTCTTCCATCTTGAAACCCCTGGTCGAACGCATCTATAAGTATTGGCAGAGCAGATAGCCTACTCTCCATGGCACCCATCGTACCAAAAAGTATGTATACTCTCCAAAATTGTTGTGAATGTAGAATGAAAGATTGATAAAAACCAATTTTCGGCGGGGCACGCGAAACAAAATTAAATGCCAGACCGGCTAAGAAACGATCCTGGTTTTGTATCTGTGCGCTAGGTTGCATATGTACATACAGGGGTCTCAATCCTACGGCAATAAATTGCGTAATGACTTTATCCCCGAAATATGACGGCGCTTCCAGATGATATGTCATTGGCTACTAAAACACGCTTGTTTATCTGCTTCACAATAATGGTCCACATTTCATGCGCTTGACTGATACCAGGCAGCAAATCAGAAACCTTACATCCCCTCACAGCCGTAAAACTTTGGCAAACCTGCATAAGTTGACAGTCTGCACATCTTTTCCTCGTGATTACCCCTCCCTAACCTTAGCTCCCCTCTGTACTTAGCAAGTTGGCCGCTTTTTACTTCACTCTTCTATGCGACCACTTACTTTTCCGTCTTCGAATTATCAAACCATGTCTGCTACTGCTGTTGTATCACAAGTAAAGGGGCTTTTGGAAAAAGCCAACTTGTTGATACCAAAAATAGCGAAAATATACATCAATGAAGAGCAATAGAAAGCTCTCAGAAACATGAGTAAGAGTCTTGCAACGACGGCGACCAGGATGGAAAGCAAGGTCCGAGAATCAAGATTATCACGTGCAGAAAGAGTATGGAAGGAGAGTGAAACACTCCGGTCTCATACTTTGGCGTGTAAGGGGAGGCTCCTGACTAGTGGTCGGTTGATACAACAACCAGTTTTCAGACGAAATATTGCCATTATATTCAAAGGACCGAAAGATTCGACGTTCGACTCCGAAGATATCAAATTTCGAAAAGCCTCGACCTGACAAAGATATAAACAGATTCGGCAAATCAGTCCTAGCGGCGTGGTTTCATGGGCAATGGCCTTTGCGCTAAGCCTCTAGGCAGCAGGTTCAATGTCAACGGATATCTTTACTTATCTTCTGGACGACATCGAGCCAGATTATAACCTACTATGGCCATCAATCGTCGGGGAAACTTTACACATACTCTTAGATGACGAAGAATCCTTGTCCGCATCGTCAGAATACCAAGAATTTCTAAAAGGTTTCTTATACCTAAGATAGCTACCTTTTATAGGCAGAGGTTAACCTTTCCAGGGTATAACTGTCTACCAGATGTTTGCCAAGACTTTCGAAGAAAACGTAGACGACAAGACAGTGAGTGCAATAAGGAGGCGACTCGAGTAAGCCAAATTTCTCCTTTTGATAAGAAACGAGGTATGATAGTATTATTAGCATTTGTTGCATGGCTAATGATAACCTAGAAATGAAGCATATATACACAAATCCCGAACTCGCCTGTATAGACAGACTTCCTGAGCCCTTTCAGACCGCTGTGAGACGAAGCCGGCTCTGGAAGTAGGAAAGGAGTAAGGGTATGGAAATAACCAGCTGCCTAGCTACTCTTTTACTAAGAGACAACACGCAAGATGTCTCTCTGACAATATGGTGCGGAAATTATGAAGCCTACCACCTCAACAATATCTTTGGGCTACAAGTTGCACACTCGGTTGTGTACCCTGGGGGCACCACATAATCACTGTATTCAATCGTCGCGATAAGGTTGTCTATATGTGTTTAGTAATCGTCCGTTTGCTGGTTATATATAGAAAGATAGAGACCCTTGAAAAAAATCGTTCTTGGGTAGTCGACCGGGGGAATGGATGGCTTGGAACATTTTCTTCTTGTCCAGCGAACGCATTGTCGCCTCTCTAATTTTACGATACGTTAGCTATTGACAAGAAAAATATTCTAAACGATCTTATGTTACCGCCATGATCCAGAAATATGATTTTTAGTAGGTAGGTTAGAAGGGTCCTGGGTATACTTGCTTTATACTACTCAGGCTTCCAATGTCAACGATCTGTCTCTTAACCGAGCTGTTGCCCCACGTGTGTGTATTGGTTGGCAGAAATATTACCGCCTCCCATAACGATTTCCTCACCGCCTTTACGCCGTTTATACACTCTGCGCTTCTTTCCGATTATTTCTGTTTCTTCGTCAACTCCTACGCCGTGAAAGAAAAATGGAGCCATTGAAACCCAATAGTCAGCACAGCTATCCTCCGAAAGACTACGACCAAGAGCAGTCGAGCTCCATAACAGATTCTCAAAGCAGCGACGATGAAGACTGGTACCCTGGTGACGGTATTTGTCCGCCAGAAACTCAGTTCCAATCATGCTATCAAGCCAGTCTAGACTCCTGGAGCCAAGCAGCATCCAGTCGTGACGGAGCACTTAAGTCGCTAGACATGCATTTGAGGGCTTTTCTAGGTCTCCTGGAAAATGTCCCCCCTTTCTTCCACGAGCCGCCTAAGAACATTGAGTTGACAGGTGGGACAAAGTCGCCGCTTGTCCTGCGGTCGTCATTGCATCTCAAGACTACGGGTCATCCTAGATGCAGCCAACACTGGAAGCCAATTGATTATCTTCAATGTCTTGGGTTTCCGCTGCCCACTTTCTATCAAACCGACATGGAAGAACCAGTACGCAGTATCACGCTTGCAACACGGGAATTGCGACCCGCATACCTCACAAGTATTGTCTTGGCTTGGTCATATATTTTGTCTTCTCGCTGGGTGGAAATATTGCAGTCTGCTGGCGAGGATTGTACCCTTTTCCATGATAGTAGTGATTCGATGATCGAAAATTTTTGGGAACTCATTACACAAGGTCGTTGGCTAGCTCGGGTGAAGAGAGGACAGGCCAAGTCATACTCACCCTGGATGCTACGAGGCGAAGATAAGAGTCATAACAAAAGGTAACTATGTGAACACTCTATTCGATTCGCTTTTGCTCACGCAGTGCATGAACAGTTACGAATGGGCTCCGTTATTACCGGATTCATCTGTTGCTTTCAATATCCTCTTGGATTTCTGTATTTCGGATGGCCTTGAAAGAGAGATGCTTGTTGGATTTGCCTCTGTCTTGCTGCTTCCATCACGGAATGTACCAAGCCCAACATTATCCCCACCCGCGATGATATCTCGGCATCCAACTCCCTTTGGAGCGAATCTTACTGTATTCCATGAAATCTTCCGAACGATCGATAAATGGATAACCCTGAGTGCTACCCAAGATGCCATTGACTCATTACTCTGCAGTGCCTTTTTTGATCCCACTATTCCGTGCAACTTAGTTGGATCTGCATCTTTGGGTATTAGACAGGCTCTTCTTTCACCTGCCAAACAAGACTATCAGAAGCTGCTGGATGCGATTTCACGGAAAAAACCGCAGTTAAGCCTCTTATGGTATTCTCTCGTGATCCACGATCAGGCCACACCAATATTGAACCTATCGCTTAAGCGAATACCTCCTATCTGCCTCGTCGCTGCCATTTGGACAGATACAGTCCAAACTTTTCTACAAGTGATGTACCCCCCCGACGGTATAAGCGAAACAGCTATTTCCCGAGCAGAAGAGTTCCAGATATCTTTCTATTGCCGACCAGAAGCATCAGTTCCTTGGACCACCGCTCCCCCCTTTGGGTTTACAACGAAGCAAAACCTCAGTCTTGAGATACTCGCTCATGGCGATCACAAACATTTGCCTGTATCATGGGCGAATTTCTGGGTTCTACGTTCAGGCGAAAAGATACAGGCAAGCGAGCAACATGAGTATCAAATTGGGGGTTTTCAGAATCAACAATTGTTTGACACGATTAGAGATAATCATCCATTCCCAAAGTAAGTTGAAAGCTGCTTGAGCCCTTGCTACTCTATATTGACCTACATGTTTGAGATCCAAAAAATGCAAGGATGTCCATGAGCAATCCCGGAGCGCAACATCTCATCTTTTTAATTGGCATAGGCATTACGATGATGGCCTTTGGCTTGATGATGGAACTTCACAGGTTGAAGACATTAGGCGATTACAACATCACCCATGGATAGTTGACCCTTTCCACAATGCTGACCGGCACGATCCTCTGAAGGAAGACAATCACTATAGCCCAGATTTGGGTTATATCTTGGATTGGAACTCAGAAGTCCGAAAACATTATCACCCAGACGTTCAATCCGACTTTTAATGCACTTTTCGTTAACATTTCAGAACGCTCGAAGGTTCATCCGTGATGAAAAATGTTCACATTAAAGCAGAATGCATAATAATACTCTCAATTTGTGGGTTTAGACCCACCGGTTTATGATTTGACTACGTTCGCAACCAAACGCCTGTTTGCCAGGGATACAAATCTGAAGTGGATATTGATTGTTACTTGCTCTCTACTTTTAAAACTCCATAATTTAAGCAGTTGCGTCAAATTTTCGTTTACTTCTTCATACCTACATTATCGAACATTTAAGTAGAGCCAGCCGACGCTAGGGACTATGATGATGATGGTGGTGATGATGATGTATTCATTTCCCCGATTCAGCTTGCTATTACATACATGCTACTATGATGGGTTGCGTCCCAGAGCCCGCTCCCGAAGACATATGGCGGTGTATCCCCAGTATACAGATTGACGCTAGGGCCTATATCTACTAATTTTTCGCTGATGGATATTACTCTCAGGTATATTGTTTGATGTAAACTTACAGATAAATTTGAAAACATGGTCAAAAGGAATATCATTTGTAGTTTAGACAAGGCACATGCTAAATAGGGAGCAATAGAATGACTTATCAAGGACTGCTGCCTCCCAAGTAAGGACTGCTGCCACTCATTTCACCGCTGGAGGTATCACCACCGGCATTAGCTGTGGTTTGGTAATCCTCTTTTTGCTGTCGAGTTACATCTTTTTGTTTCCCGCCAAAATCGAGATCGGGTTTGACTGCAGGATGGTCTTTGCATCCATAGCACATTCGATATGTCCAGTTGTTAGACAAATTGTAACAACCACCAGTGATTTGACAGCGTTTCCACCTGTTTTTGCAACCACGGGCCGGACACAGTGCTGTACTATGTCCGTTATTCGAATGATCACAAACATCACATAGGCCTTGCAAACCCGAATTCGTCGACATGCTTCGTGGTCTTGGTCGACGTAGATCGGTGGGGATAGTTGACTAAGAGAGATAGAAATATGAGCTATTGAGGCCAGATGTAAGCGACAGAATGAGCTTACCCTCGTTCAGGGATATATTTGATGACTTTAGGGTCAGGGCAACTAGACTCAAGGTCTAGAAATGAATCGAGTGGCTCGAACTCGTAAGTCGACTATTTGTAAGGTTTATCTTATTATGCTCTTTTCAGCGGGATAGGATCGAGGAACGGTGTCATTTATCTATGTTGCGTGCACGGTTCTTTGCTCATCACTCGACTGAGCCTTTTTCAAGATAGCCCCAAGCGCTCTAGCGACGAATCTAAAAAAGATGACCGCGGGATTCGACGGGGACTTGCGGAGCATCGCAGATCTCTGCGCCTTAATTCAAACGTGTCGGTTTCTTCTGGCATTGCATGTAATTCAAGCTGGGGGGAAATGAGGATACTTCATTCAGATAGTGCGAAGGTCTTCTGTTTCTGATCCAGTTATAAGAAGATGGGGTTTCCCAGGTCGAGGCCGCGATCAATCAGTCTCAATCCTAAGTTCTCAATATTGCCCTTGGAGCTAAGGAGGGTGAATTCGGCCAATCCGGTCCTCTTGGTACGCGCTAATTCTTTTCGCTGAATTTGGGAAACAAGGGCGGCTGCACTTCAACCACGCCCCGCCACTAATCTGCTTTTGAATTTAAGAGCTTCATGTGTCTCTTAAAATCATAAGTAGATTAGTGCACTTCAGCCACGTCCCGCAACTAATCTACTTTTGGATTTAAGAGCTTTATGTGTCTCTTAAAATCATAAGCTGATTAGTGTATTTTAGCCATGTCGCCCCTCTTTCTACTTCTAGATTTATGAGCTTCTTACTGTCTCTTAAAACCAAAATGAGATTAGTATATGGGATAGAGAGATAGTATAATATTTTAGATTATTTCATTAGTCGCTGAAACAATTATCTCACTTAATCCCAAAATGGTATAGCTATTATGCTGTTTCAGTCCATAATTGTATGATTGACAAACTAGGAAACTAGAATAGCCTGAGACGCGACATTCGATATCGCGTTCATTAATAAAAGCACTTTGATTTCCTTATATTAACCGTCTGGAATCCGAAGCAAACGGCTCGTCACAATTTTGAGACACATTGGCCTGGGCCCTTGGCCCACCCATACATACAAGGAAGGTCTCGATAATGTGGAGACGTGACGGACTATCACATTGTGTGCAGCGCTAATGTACGTACAAGCCGTAATGTGACGAAATGTGATGAGTGTCTGTGAGCATAGATTTTCAACCTCTATCCAATATTTGCGTTCGTAAGGAGTGATCTGCTTACTGGCCAGACTCTGTTGCTCGGTCCTCATTCTTCCCCGCAACCTTTACATTTGCAGCGAGGCGCGGAAACCGCAGATAATGTCGTATCAGCTGCCGCATATCATCACATTATTATAGGTCTAGATCATGCAAATTTCGTGCCATGGCCCCACATATTGTTCTGGCAGAACAATATGTGGGGACTGAGTAAACATTTATCAGTGTGCGACCGCAACTTCTCATACCTGGCTCGTCATCAATCAGTTATGGATATTTCGTTAGCCTTAGACACACTGAGGACTGCCACAGATGAAGCTCTCCAATCTCGATATTCAGAAATAAACCTGACGCTGTCAATCATCAGTCAGAGACTCCAAGTCAGATTTCTTGCAAGCACACCTGCTACAGTTGATACCAGCACTCCCCCGCCCAGTGATTCCGAAAAGGACAGTCCTTCATCCATAGCTGAATCGACCGTCGATCGCCTGAACACCGAAAATACTGTTGGTAGTCTGTCGCCGTCTAACACGAGCGAACTAGCCATTATCCCGGTACAAACTACCGCCAACCCTGCCCCAAAGAAAGGTTCTCAGCCTGGGAAAAACAAGAAAAGTACGGTTGAGAAGCTTGTTTGCTCCATGCAAGATCACATACATTGGCTTTGGGACACTGCCCACACAGACAACGAAATCATTTCGCACAAGAGAGACCCCACTGTGGATATCAGGATGGAGGATTATAGAAGGGTAGAGGGGAATCAGAGGCCAAGCAATCAAGATAAGCTTTTACGACTCTTGTCGATGCGGTCCCTCGCAGAAGATTTCGTACAAGAGACGGATGGCAAGGCCAGATTGCAGAGCGTCATTGCATATGTCCTTTCCGTTCGGAGTGGGGACCTTGACCCCGAGAAGTCCAATTCATCTCAATTGAAGGGTCGGTGTCGCCAGGTATCGGACTTTGTTAAGCTTCACCCTCTCCTTTCCTCATGTCACGATGCAAACAGAGCCATCAATAAGGGAATCAAGCATTTAGCGTTTGAAACAGTCTTCAAGAAAACGCTCGAAGATCTCAAACTGCCAAATATGTCCGAAACCGTGTCAGCAATTCTCGGGCTATCAATGGACGATTTCAAAAGCTTGACATATGCACAAATGCCCCAACTCGTGGATGCTATTGTGGATGGTGTCCCAAGAACGGAATATGAGTTACATGGCCAAAAATTTGATCTACCAAACGTTATAAAACGGATTGATAGCTGGTTTGCAAGAGTTCAAACCCGGTATAACAGTTAGTAACGCCCCGTGTCATTCTCAAGGCTTGAACTCATAGTTCCGCAGATGCTCGAAGGACGGAGTCAATACCCGAGTTTCCACAACCTCATGCGAAGCGTGCTCGCTACAACAACCAAACCGGAGGCCAACAAAATTCGCCGTACTATTCTACATATCATCAAGGTTCGAGCAACTTGTGTACGCTGCCAATCAATATCGAAGACACAACGCAACCAGAACTAGAATATCAAAATCAAGTACACGAGCTGTCACAAAACTTATTTAACGAGGCAGTCCCACCGTTACTTACAAACGAACGTCCTCGATCAGAAGTAAATTCTTTGCTCGAAAATCTTTCGCCCGATGAACTCGATGGCCCAATCGATTATACCTTCCAAGGAGCCTCACACGGAACTCAGCAGATTTGGACTGATATCGAAACCCAACCAGTAGACTACGCGATCGCATATAACCCTGCGTTTGCTGAATTGGCACCGTGTTTATCGGCGCATCCATTTGAATTTTCACTTCCACCTATCCAGAGTGATTTTGATGACTCTGGGCCAAATCTTTAGTACATAAACATTTCCTGCCTAGCTGATTACGTTAAAGGATCTTGGTTATTCGATCGCACTATGGCAGTAGAATATTCATGCAGTATTGTTTAAGGGGAAATATGGCAGGGCAGGAAAATCCCTAGAGCGCAAAAAATCAATTTCCAAGCATGTATACCCATGCTCCCAATTTACCGTCAACGCCGTGTTGGTTCTGGACTGATAACTGGCACTCTCCGTAGACGTGATAATGCCATCCCATTTGCACTGTGCAGTCCCCAAGCATGACATTCCCAGAAACATAAAAAGGTATTATAGCCATGTACGGCGGTCCAACCTGGGTTTCCCCTGGAAAGTACACTTGGATTGCGGGCTTTATCCCTCGGTGTTCCAATTGACGCTCTCGCCGTAGTTTGCTGCCCTAGAAAATTGTAAGTAAATCGACAATAATTGACAGAAGATGTAGTCTCACAGAATAGAGCTTTTCAACACGCGCAATCATTTCTCTACCGCGGCCTTGTACCAAGAGTGTCGCCGATGTTCGATTTGGGGCTATCGACAAAGATTTGGCTGCGATTCGGTCGTCTTCGCAGGCTTGGTTGTAAAGATTGTGTTCAGAGACCGGGATCTGCATCGAGTCTATTAAATCGGCTCCTAAGCCTTCGGGTTCCATGATTTTTGATAAAACAAATAATCTACCGCGAGATATTATGTGTTAGTTAGTGAAGGGATTGTTTTTGGTATAGCTACTAACTTTAAGCCACATATGCCATAGGCAGAGAATCAGCGTGTCGAAGCATGTCTTATTATGGAGGTTTTGCGGGGCTACGTGGAGGGGTTCAATGATGCCTAACGTTCCGGATCGATGAGTCATGTGATGGGTAGGATAAGATAAAGTTCACGTGAGTGTACTGATTGGAATTTGAGGGAGTAGTTGTCGAAAGCTATATTACAATACATGACTGGAACCCGAGTATTCAACACCTCGGAAATTACATGGACCGCTGTGATAGTGGGCCCCATACAAAATGCATAGGAGCTTAGTCAACTATGCCCAAGCAGATTGTTAAATAGTGGAATTTGTCATTTTAGTCAGTTAGAGTCATACACATCTGTCATTTTGAACCATACATTGCAATACCGGTGATTTCCGTCAGTAGTTCTAATTTCTGCCGGAAGATATGGCAGCGGTGAGGCGGTAGACTGCCAAGGTATGTATAACTGGTTTAGAGCTCTGAGACATGATGTCAACCAGTAGCATTGTGCGGAGTTACAACTTGACATATTTGTTGCCCACCTCCGATTGCTTCATTTGTGTGAAACCGAAAGATTGACAAGGTTGCCTATCCAAAGCAAGCGATTTTTTTTAAAAGGTCGATTAGCTAGTATAACAACCCATTGACGCCGCTCTACTGCCCGAATCCTCTCCATATTTGCATTACCAGAAGTAGTTATCGGCTCGCTAAGAAACCATCATGGATTGTATTCTGACCTCTCCGCTACGAAGGCTGCTTCCCAGCTGGATCGATTCCTTTTTATTTAATCAAGACGATTCCTCATCCGCCAGGGAAACTCAAGAGCAGAACACAGAAGGCAAATGCACAGAAACTGTGGACCCTCACACTAGATATTACCCGCTTCTATATAACGGTATGCTTTAATGCTTGAAATACATATACCAATGTGTTCCCTCGCATACTAAACATGGTTTTCTTCTTTCCAGGCCCCTTCTTTACCCCAACTCACCCTAAAAGCGCAACGAGGAGGTCACTACCCATTGGCCACTTTAATCATATAGTCCCTTGTAAGTGTAGAACGGGTAACTTAAAGGGATTTCTGAAAATGCTGACAACGTAGATCTAAGCGATGGCTCAGCTACAAGTACCTGTCTTGAATGTTCAAATCCTCAGCAAAATCGCTGAATTCGA
>NW_015971466.1:0-1201 GCF_000769745.1 Penicillium expansum
GAAGTTAATTAAGGGTAAGAAATTAGAGAAGATACTCTTCCTATATTAATTATAAAAAAGGAGCTTTTAATAAGCTATAATCCTATATATCTAAGAATATTAGGGAAATCAGATAGCTAAATAAAGAGGTAAAGAGATACTACTTTTTAAAGGAACTAGATAATTTTTCCTTTCCCTCCTTATTAAGCTTTATAATAGCCTACTATCTTTAAATACTTTAATATTATTAATATATTATAATAGCCCTTTCTGCTAGGTAATAAAGAATAAAGATACTCTAGGATCTTTAAACAGCGTTTATATATTACCTTTAGCGTATTATTTTTAGTATAGGTAACTTAGTTAAAGTTACTCTATATATTTAAATTATAATTTAAATCCTAGGAAATCTTACTTTTCTACCTATAATTAGTTTATAGCTACTACTTAACCTATTCTTTATATATTATATTATTATAAAGTATATATACCTTTCTCTAATTAGGGCTAATATAAATAAGAGAGTATAGAATTAGTAGAAGGTTAAAGGGCTGAAGGAAGTTAATATTAATAGTATTAAAAGGCTTAATTATAAGCTAGCTATTAGATAGGGTTAGAACTTAAAAAGAGGGTATAAGATAGCTAAGGTTATTTATATCTATATTATAAAAAGTAGGTAAAAAGTTAGAATATTAGCTTTAGGATATTATAACTAAAAAAGGGAATACTATAGAGGTAAGGGAGAAAGGTAGAGAGAGTATATACTTATAAGAGAAGGGTATATAAATAGTAAATACCTTAGTCTTATAATAAAGTAGATAGATTAAAAGGTATAAGCTATAATATTATTTAATTAGCTATATAAGCTCTATTTAAATAGGTCTAATCTAAGAGAATCTAATAAGACCTAATAAGACCTATTAAAACCTAAAAGAACCTATTTATAACCTATTAAAACCTAAGAGAACCTATTTATAACCTATTAAAACCTAAGAAGACCTATTTATAACCTACTCCCTTAGAAGATCCCTTAAAAATATTTTATTTACCCTCCTAAAAGAACTTTTCTAACCGCAGTCAGAGATAATAATATATATACCTATACCCCCCTAAAAGGGCTTTTCTAACTATAGTTAGAGATAATAATATATATATCTACCCCCTTAGAAGNATAGTCAGAAATAATAATATAAATACCTACCTCCTAGAAGTGATTTTCTAA